>NC_089216.1:14719708-15019708 GCF_963930695.1 Labrus bergylta
CAGATCTCACTTCGCTCTTTTTTCTGCATCACCAGAGATTTATTTTATATAAAGATAATTAAAATAAAGAAACACATTAACATTAATTAACTTTAAACATCACAATGTACGGAAGCCCAGAGTGGACATATCCTTACTTTTCATTTATTAAGTGTTCCTGTGATAACGAGTCCATTAAGTTTGTTTCATCGAGATCTGACGACAAGCTGCTTTTCTCTTCGTTATGATTTAAAATATCCAAACCTCGAGACACAAAGTCGTTACCACGTGAACTGCAGTGGTAACCCCGAGATCACGAGGTTAATGAGTCGAGATCTCAAGGTCGCTTTTCTCGGGGAAACAGAGATGACCAGACTGAGGATGTTTTTATTTCAGTGAATATAAACCTGCAATATTCTAACATCAAGTGGGGAGCGAGGATTGTTTAAGAAGTCTTATTGTTTGAGGATTGCGTCATATGGAAGCCCTGAGTGGACATTTCATGTACCTCTGAGTAAATATTGTCTTGAGATCTTAAGAAATGTAACACCTTAAATCACCTGACACGAGCGTGGTGATCTCGAGGTGATGACATAAAAAAGTTCAGATCTGATGAAGACGGTAAAGTAAAAACTTTAATACGATCCTAATGAAAACTATGAACACCTGATTGGCAGAGTTAGGGCAGGGCTACCTGTGATTGACAGGCTCTGGGGAGATGCGTGTTCATGACTTCAGTAAGCACATTTAGTTAGGGAAGTGACCATATTTGACAAGTGGGAGGAGCCTGGCTCATCTTCAGCCCCTCCTACTTGTCCAAATGTCCACTTCCTGTTCTAAAAAAAACCCCTTAACCTTCATTCTATTAAACATGTAAACATCCAGTGAGTCAGTTTGACACGTTCACTTTTTTATTTCTTTAATTTGTTTTTTAAACTTCATCTTTAACGTAACAACACTTTACGTTAGTTTCGAACAACATGACCACACGTCACGTAGTTACAAACAACATGACCTTACGTTATGTTAGTTACGAATAACATGACCACATGTTACGTTGGTTACGAACAACATGACCACACTTTACGTTAGTTATGAACAACATGAAGACACGTTACGTTAGTAACGAACAACATGAAGACACGTTACGTTAGTAACGAACAACATGAAGACACGTTACATTAGTTATGAACAACATGAAGACACGTTACATTAGTTATGAACAACATGAAGACACGTTACATTAGTTATGAACAACATGACCACACGTTATGTTACTAGCGAACAACATGAAGACACGTTACGTTAGTTACGAACAACATGACCACACGTTACATTAGTTACGAACAACATGACCACACGTTATGTTACTAGCGAACAACATGAAGACACGTTACGTTAGTTATGAACAACATGACCACATGTTACATTAGTTACGAACATGACGACACGTTACGTTAGTTACAAACAACATGACCACATGTTACATTAGTTACGAACATGACGACACGTTACGTTAGTTACAAACAACATGACGACACTTTACATTAGTAACAAACAACATGATCACACGTTACGTTAGTTACGAACAACATGACCACACGTTACATTAGTTACAAACATGACGACACGTTACGTTAGTTACAAACAACATGACCACACGTTACTTTAGTAACGAACAACATGAAGACACGTTACGTTAGTTACGAACAACATGACGACACGTTACATTAGTAACAAACAACATGATCACACGTTACGTTAGTTACGAACAACATGACCACACGTTACATTAGTTACAAACATGACGACACGTTACGTTAGTTACGAACAACATGACCACACGTTACATTAGTTACAAACATGACGACACGTTACGTTAGTTACAAACAACATGACCACACGTTACTTTAGTAACGAACAACATGAAGACACGTTACGTTAGTTACGAACAACATGACCACACGTTACTTTAGTTACGAACATGACGACATGTTACGTTAGTTACAAACATGACCACACCTTACTCTAGAAACAAACAACATGACGACACATTACGTTAGTTACAAACAACATGACGAGTTACACATCAAACAATTTCAACCTGCGAACACCAAATCCCCCACAATGCATCAGTGTCACTTTGATGTTTAGCCATTTAAATCTCCTCCTGAAGTGGTGACGGACTCAACTCTTTAACATATGAAGATCTCATCATAGATTCTTCTCCGCTCTGAAAACTGATGAATAATAGAAACATAGAGCTCACCAGCTGTTGACCTTTGACCCCGCTGAGCCTGACACCTGTTCATGCTCACAGTTGAGACGACAGCAGGCCAATCAGAGCTCCTGTTACTGCCCTGTGGCTCTCCTTCTAAACCCGAGCTGCGACCTGACGCTTGTCCGCATGGTCGATGTCTCTGCACGTGCTCAGTGCAGCTCGGTGTCATCGATCAGTCAGGTATCTGTGATTCAGAGGACGGACGTTCCCCTTGGGTCATTCATCATCTCTCCATGGTTCACCTCACACTTCAGCCTCTTTGTTATCCCAATGAAGTCGTAGCCTTCATGAAGTCGTGTCATTCACGATTAAGTCATAGTGTTCACGATGAAGTCGTGTCGTTATGATCCCTGCGAATCCTCAAACAGTTTTATTCTCTACGGAGGCCCTCAGATGATATGTGCAGAAACATAACAGTTCCTGTGAGCGTGAGATCGTTTCCCGAGCTCACGCTGTGGGTGTTCATGCGAGCACGTTAAACTTTGTCATGGAGAGTGTTTCCATCCTGCTCTAGTCACCTCAGAGGCTCAGATATCACTATTTTATGGAAAGAACTTGTACAGCCTTCACAGGATAATTGTGTGTGTGCAGAGAATAAAAAATATATATTTTCTGGACTTCATACTTCTTGATTTCATTTATTTTATTTTAATATTTGTTTGTTCAACATCGAGACACTTTGATCAGAGCGCTCGGCTTCTCGTCTTCAAACTCAAGGATTAAATTCATTTCCTATAACGATGTTGGCACACAGAAAAACAAAGAACTAAAGCTCCTCTGTGTTTATGAAACGAGAGTAACAACAGATTAAATGTGGGTTCTCATCATGAATTCACTTCATTGATTGAATCGATATGAAGCTGCAAAGTGCTTGTGGATAAATGAACTATAAATAGACTACACCACCAACCAGCTGGGCTTTACTGCCCCCTGCTGGATACAAGGAGAACTGCAGCTGAGAGAGTCAGAGCTGTGTGAATGCACGAGTACATGAAGAATAAAACATGTAAAAACATGAACTGATAAAAGAGTCTGCATGAGGCGACAGCGCAGCGAAGAGGAGGAAACAAGAAATACATGATGAAACATTCTTAGGTTTATTGGAAAACACAAAAGAAGATTTCAGTCTGCTGAGGGAAACGTTCGGGGGGGGGGGAGGGGGGGGTCTCCTCCCCCAGATGAACAGTCGTGGTTTATGGAGGGGTCTGAGGCCCCTGTGGACCTGAATGTACCGGATGTTTGGTTAGGCAATTGATGGAGGGCTGAAGGATGGTCCTGATGCAGAAGAGACTCTTAACCCCTCATTGACCATCAGAGGAGTGATGCATTGTGGGAGAACTTGGTCAGCAGTTTAAGTTGTGTTATTAAATTTAATGAAGTCATGTTGAGGTTTAAGTTGTGACTTTTTATCTGGACTGAAACTCAAAGCTGATAAGATTTAACAAAAACATCAAAGATTGTGCTTCTCTCCTTGAGTCACATATTCATTAAAAAATGTTAGAGCAGAATAAAAAATTAGAGCAGATAATTTCGTAAAATTATCATCATAAAAATTACAAAACAAATAAACTTATTTTAATTTAAAACAAGAACAGCGCTTTTCTGATCCATTTCAGGAACCACGGCCGTTTACTTAAAAAACTACATTTTTCCCAGGAAACAATGCGAACTCCAGCTTGACAAGCAGCCAATCCGCGCCCTGACAGTCCGGCACGTGACGCGGAGTAAGTTCCTGCTGAGGCTTGAGGGAAACAGATCGACATTCAGCCACGGGAGAATCGCACTTTGCGGGTAAGTTCCGACATTTGGCCTCCGCGAGGCTTCCCGAGGTCACAGCAGGGGGTGTTCGGGGGGGTTTACCGGATATTTCGGTCCTCTTCGGGGTTTAACGAGCCCGTTTTTCGGCGGGAACGAGCTTTCGTAGCGTGTAGGCCTCCGCTGTTTCCTGGTGCGGCTCCACAGCTGCTGGAATGGAGGAGTTGGAAAAGTTCAGTTCAGGCTCCAGGAGCAGCTTTGTCCCGGGTCAGCTTTGTCCCGGGTCAGCCTGCTTCATCCTGCTCTGTGTGGACTGGTTCGGAGACGGACCCGGGTTAGATACCAGACTGCGTTGTGTGAAGTGGAAGAGGTTTAAAGACGGTATTTCTGTGTTTATGTTCACACCGAGGAGCTGCTGTCAACACACAGCTAAGTGCTACACCCTGAATGATCCTGTACCTGTGTAAACAGGTGTTCACCTGGCTATGATTGGGCTTTATCAACACCTCATATCCCGGTTTTATCACGTCATCTCTCAGGTACAGTCAGGTGTGTGCAGGTTGAGTAACTGGTAACAGAGCTGTGATTGGTTTAAAATAAATCTGTCTGAAATGTTAGAGTGTCACAGTACCTGGATCTTAATATTTGATGTGATTTTAATACAAATACAATTATATTGACACCTGTTGGTTACCATGGCAACAGAAACAGCAGTCCTAGACTCCTGACATTCGATCATTTATCGTTTATTTGCATTTTTTCATGGACTCCTCCCTCCTGTACCTCCTGGGTGATTTATTTATAAGTTAAAAAGTTTCCTCTGACACGCCTGTCACATGTAGCCTACCTATCTGAATACGAGAGAAAGTGAAAATATGCAGCAGGCTGTGACACACACACACACACACACACACACACACACACACACACACACACACACACACACACACACACACACACACACACACACACACACAGAGAGAAGTGAAAGTGAGGAAACTTTAGTTTGAAATCTCAGAAGTCATGAGATCCAGAGATTAAACTTCAATAAGTCTGACACGTTTATTTTCTTATTTGAGGACGGTTATAATCCTGATTGTTTAGGTTTTCTGACATCATCGAGCAGCCCTGTCTCACCGTCCTCATGGAGACGATTGGTGGACACGTCTTACAGTTCAGTCTGAACGTCTTCAAAGAGAGACTGAGCCAGATGAGAATGTTTAAAGTGATCAGGGCGCTGATGGCCTTGCGGTTGTGGTGCGTGCCCCATGTACGGAGGCTGTAGTCCTCTTCTCAACGGCCGTGGGTTCGAATCTGACCTCGGCCTTTGCTGTACATTGTCCCCCTTTCTCTCACAACTTTGAGCTGTGTTTTATTTTGAAAGGTCGTCTTGCGATTTGACAAGTCTGTAAATAATATATTCATCTCGTATTCAGTGTTGAGTTACCTGAGCTGTGCTGTCTCCCATATGCACACTGCACACCTGTCACTCACCTGACGGTCACTCACCTGTTGGCTCCTCCAGTCAGAGACGAGGGGTAGTTTGTTAATGTAACCAACGTAGAGCTGATGATGAACACGTCCTGAGATCATCGCGAGGAGCTTCATGTGTGAACTCAGATTGTAAATATTAATGACGCCTAAGTGAGGTCGCCCGTCACCTGCAGGGGGCGCTAGAGTCCCATCAATGGCGGTCTCCATGCTGGAAATGCGAACTCAAAATCAAAACTGATGAGTTATCAAAACATTCACCCCCGTACAGTCTGTGCCGATCAAGACATGAGATAATCAGACCTATTTGGTTTATTGACCAGGCTGTAAACATGTTAATCTCTGCTGTAAAAACAGGCTTTTAGGGCGCAGTCTCACTGGCCAGCCGTACCGTGCCCAAGCAGACCTTGGCTTTGGCACACAACGGAGAGGTGTGCTTCAGCACGGTACACTTCATGCACAAGCAAAAGCACGCGGGTACACAACCCTGACAGCCTTCATTATGGAGAAATCCAGAGTTTCATGGCTGTATCTGACTCATGACTCAATATAAGCCACAAAGTAGCTGTCATGTTGTCTGTGTTGTTCTCTGATGTGCGGGCGTCTGCACGGCTTAGCCGCGTGTCTATTTTATTTTTTTATTTTTTTATTGCTGTGTCTGAAAAAAATGGCCTAAAAATAGCCACAAAGTCAGTAAAGTAGCTGTCATGCTCTGTGTTTTTCTCTGATGTACAGACATCCGCCTGTTTGTAAACTGAGCATGCTTCATAATAACATAAAACGTGCATGTGTTGTATTACAACTTTATGTACAAGAGGTAATCGTGCTTGGGCACAGTTAGTCCTGGCCAGTATGACTGCGGGCCGTGCCGGCCGGCGTGGGAATGGCGCAGCGGGGGGGGCAATCGTGCTTGAGTACAGCACGGTACAGATGGCCAGTGTGACCGCGCCCTTAGAATGGGTGTGTATGTGACTTCCTGTGCTTCTGCAGCCAGCCTCTAGTGGACACTCGACAAACTGCAGGATTTTACACTTCAACGTCGACTTCATTTTTCGACAGGTTGCTGCTTGGTGTGAACGCAGGCGGCTTCACCCCAAGTGTCTCCTCCCCGCTTTCTGATTAAATGTCTGTTAAAGTCTGGGAGAGCTGATGTGAGGACACAGATGGAAACATCCTGAGTCAGAGTGAGGAGCTTTAGTGAGAGTGTTAACGTGTGTGACCTGCAGCGTTACACTCCTCAACGTGTGAACACTGAGAACACTCTGATACCTGCCGTGTTGTGCTGATAACAAATCTTTGGATTTAATCTGGAGTTGGATATTCACTGCTGATCCACCCTATTAACTCTCTCTCTCTCTCTCTCTCAGCCTGTGAAGCCCCCCTCCCTGAGCGATGGCCTCACCAGTCTCCGTCTATAACTCCAACGCCTTGGACACACGCATCTCCAGTGTAAGTTCACTCAGTGTGGAATATGCTACATCATATCTGTGCTGTTTTCAGAGTTCATCTGTTGATGCACCTGGAGATCAGACGTCAATATATATCTAACTCTGACCCCTAGTGTTTAAAATGGATACTGGGTCTAAATTCTAAACATTGTAGAGAGCTGTCTCCCCCCGCCCCCTCCTCTCTAGAGTCGATGCTCACGTAGGTTGCCATGTGGTGGACACTGAAGCTTCAGTGTTTATCCAGCTCTGCATCAGTCTGTAAACCTTTCTGTGTTCTAACCTCTCTCCATTTTTCAAAAGCATCTCTAATATTGATCCTAGTTTGAGCACGTTTCTGCTCGTGGAGCTTATTAGAAACATGCAGAGGCTTTTTAGGTCGGGTACAATCACTTCTATCTGAACCACTTCTCTTGCCCGCTTCCATCACTGCAACACCTGTTGACCTGATAACTGCTCTCATATCTGGCAAATTGAGGGGTGTCCAAAACGGCCGTGTGGGGGTGCCTTAAAACCGCCTTCTGAACAAATCCAGAGCATTCAGGATCAGAATCAACATAACATGTTTCCTTAATGTCTGATCATATAGTAAGGTCACTTTATCATTTCACTCACTACACATCTTACTGATTGAACTTTACCGTTCAGAATGTGACCCCATTATCTGACACTTTTAAAAAAAGAAGGAGAGGCCACAGCGGACACCTGGAGAACAGCGGAGACGGGAATAAATGGAATTAACCTGTAGAGGATGATGAAGAGCTTTAGTCTCCTCGCTCCTTTAACCCTCAGGGTCTCAGTGATGCTGTTTCACCTGACCTCTGACCTCCGCTTGCTCACACAAACCTGCTCCAAGTACAAACATGAAGCTGAGAGCCTTCACTGTCTCTTTAAATTAATCTGTGTGTGTGTTTGTGTGTGTTTCAGACGTCCAGAGAGTCTCTGAAGATGGAGCTGCTGTCGGACGTGTCTCTGCTTCCAGGAGAGGAGAGGATCATAGGTGAGTGTTGTGACTGTGAGGCGCATTTCTTTCTAAGCGTCTTTACATCAGAAGACGTCACATGATGAATCACCTGCAGTCACACTCACGAGGGCTGCACCCTCCCTGAGAATGAAGACGATTCTCTCAGACCATTCTCTTTCACTGAAGCCGTATCTCAGTATTAGCGTCACCTGGTGACCTCAGGTAGTTTGGTAGTTACCCCCTTTACGTCCGTGTTCAGTGCTGCGCTTTTACACGAGATAAGTTTTTATTTACTGACATTTCTGATCAGAGACGTTGAGGCGCTGCATGATGACCTCCCCGTCTCTGGGGGCAGCATCACACGTCACAGCGTACACCCTGCCGGGGTTTCATTAGAATTCATTAGAATCCCCGTCAGGAAGAAGACGACTGGTCCACTTCTACAAACAACCAATCAACAAGCGCTCTGAACTAAGAACATTAGTCTCTCTACGACGGCTGGTTTCTCTGATGGAGTTTAGAATCGGCCACCGTGTGGCGAGGTGAGCCGACTGAATTTAAAAAGCTGTCCACACCTTGGATTAGAACGACCAGCACAGCCTCCAACGCCACAAAGGACTGAGCTGCTGAGTGAGGTGTGGGAGATGATATCTGTAATTCGCCCTTGAAGTTTTACTTTACAAATTATAGACATGGACGATTCGCCGGTTTGAATGGCATCCAATCACTGAAGTGTATCCACCCCTAATCTCACCTGCTGCGCTGTCATTGGCTGGAGGAAACACACCAGCTCCGCCCAAAAACATCCAGAGTCAACCAGAACAGTAAATTCCTGTCAGAGGACACGGGCCGTATCCGAATTGCCAAGTACCTACTCAATCTTTCAGTATGCAGTACGTACTATCCATGCTGTTTACTGTTAGTACCTACTATTCAGTATGCACACACTGTAGGCAGATATTTGTTCCTACTTCTTCTGATTCATTCAGTATGGAAGTGACGTCATTTACGTTTCCCGAACCGGCCGCATCCACCCATTTGTTGTTGTTTTTTTGTTTATCTTTATTCAAGAAGAGTAATGCGCATATACAGTCAGGTAAACAAAAAACAATATCACAATGTAACTCAAGTAAAGATTACAGATTAAATAACTAAATAACATACAGTACATAAAGGACAGTACTAATGAAAGACAGTAATATACAGAATATAAAATAAACCAATAAAGACGCATTTAAATAGTGAAATTATTATTTAAATAGAGGGGGAAAGGTTTTATAATAATGCAGATATTTGTTATATTTTCTGTTGTTAATTTAAAGTAGTGATTTCAGTCGGGACTTTGACTCTAGATTAAAAATGTATTCAATTAATCCACGCTCGTTTGTTTTGATTTGGAGGACAATTTACGTTTAATTTCGCACAGCATTGTGGGTGATAAAATACAATTCATTTCCTGAAAGCATGCATTCGATCCATACTGCATGAAACCCGGAAGTTAGTATCCATACTGAAATGTTCAGTATACTGAGGTAGACCCAAAATATGCATATTGAATGACCACGAAAGTTCAGTATACTGAAACTCCATACTGAATAGTACGTACTGCCTACTGAACTGTGACAATTTGGAAAGGGCCAGGGTCTCTGCAGACACAGTCACCACCGTGGAGCAGCTTCTTCGTGTCTCTTTTAGTCTTAGAACCTCTCAGAGGAGAGGGCCGTTCACAGATGTACTCATGCTTGTATTTTTAGCCACACTCTCTGCACGCCTCTTCTTCCTCTTCTCTGCACGTGAGCTGCTCTCACAGAACTCTCCGTCAGCAAACACACGAAGCTGCTGAGAGGAGAGGAAGCAGCAGAGTTACAGTGATGATCTGTGTGTGTCAGAGCTGCTGATGTTTAACTGATGATCTGTGTGTGTGCAGATAAAGACGTCATGTACATGTGTCCTTACAACGCAGCAGTAAAAGGAAAAGTGTTGATCACCAACTTCAGACTCTACTTCAAGAGCTCGGACGCCGTGAGTGTTCGCCTCAGTAATAAATCATGTAATACGATCACACACCAGTAACATGTTCACATCATCACCACTGTTCTCTGCAGGACGTTGCCGTCATGTTGGACGTTCCTCTGGGCGCCATCAGCCGGGTGGAGAAGATGGGCGGGGCTTCAAGCAGAGGAGAGAACTCGTATGGCCTGGATATCACCTGCAAGGTGTGAGAGGAGGAGGAGGAGGAGGAGGAGTGTGTGTGTGTGTGTGTGTGTGTGTGTGTGTGTGTGTGTGTGTGTTTGTGTGTCTCTGTGTGTGTGTGTGTGTGTGTGTGTGTGTGTGTGTGTATCTGTGTGTTTGTGTGTGTGTCTCTGTGTGTGTGTGTGTTAGTGTTTGTGTGCCTCTGTGTGTGTGTGTGTGTGTGTGTGTGTGTGTTAGTGTTTGTGTGTCTCTGTGTGTGTGTGTGTGTGTTTGTGTGTCTCTCTGTGTGTGTCTCTGTGTGTGTGCGTGTTTGCGTGTGTGTGTGTGAGAGTGTTTCTCTGTGTGTGTGTGTCTCTGAGTGTGTGTGTGTGTGTGTGTTTGATTGTTGTAAAATCTTGTCTCTCCTGTTTCTCTCCCTTTTCTTCAGGACATGAGGAACTTGAGGTTTGCGTTGAAGCAGGAAGGTCACAGCAGGAGAGACCTATTTGACCTCCTCTTCAGACACGCCTTCCCCCTCTCACACGGCCTGGTAAGAAGACGCACACAGAGCTTCACTACACACATACACACACACGTTTATCCCCCCACATAACCAGACTCCTGATGTTTGACATGAGAGAGGTGTGGACCAATCACAGGGCTCGCAGTCTGCATCGTGTCGTCGTGTAGTTTCATTTTTAAGATGTGCATGTCAGGCGGTGTACGCAGGCTGCAGGTTGCTCTACTGCCACCTACTGAATAAAAACTATCGGAAGATTTAACGCCTAGCGACGAACCAAAGTTGTCACAAACTTTGATACCTGGTGTTTTAAATCAATTTAATCTGTTATGTAACGATCCGTAGCATCAAAACGTGTCTGTGTGGTCAGGCCGGCGTGACGAGACAGAGGAGAAAACGTTGCCAACATGTTTGTTCAGGAACAAGAACCTCTCCGGTATCGGGTGCTGAGGTCGCCGTGGTTTTCCCGATCATTCTTTTAATGTTTGAACTAGAAGCTACTCTTAAGTCGTGTTACCATGACGACCCTACAACATGTCTCAGATGATTGAAACAGAACGCCGCTCTGCCTGTACTGATTGTAATTAAAGCAGGAATCCATATTTGTATTCTGCTTCTGGCTGAGTTAGAGTTTGAATCAGTATTTAGTGCAGGATGTTAAAACATGAGAGCTGCAGCCTCCTCACACTGTGACACACAGCTCAGCGCCCACGCTGCAGCTCCATCTGCACGCCGTGTGAGACCAAACATTTCTGAGAAAACCTTCATTCTCATCTCCACTTATGCTCCCGTTTGTCCGCGTTACTGCTGCCGTCTCAGAGGAACACAAAGAGTCGACAAGAGTTTAATTAGTTGTCACAGATCTTTAAAATCAGCTGCAGGAAACATTTGACTGGAAACTGAGAGGCAGCGAGCGCCAGTGTCAGGGACGATACGAACAACAGATCAGAGTTTGTCCATCAGGAGACTTCTTCTACGCAATAAATGTTTCTGTGAGACGTCAAAACCTCACCATGCTTCTCTTCACGCCCTATCTTTCTCTCTCTCTCTCTCTCTCCATCCCTCTCTCTCTCGTCCATCCAGCCTCTGTTTGCGTACGTGACTCAGGAGAAGTACGAGGAGAACGGCTGGAGCGTCTACAAACCCATCGAGGAGTTCAGACGGCAGGTGAGGATCAGCAGCAGTAATATCATAATAAGGATTAAACTGTGAGCTGGTGCGTCATTGTTTAGAGTAGGTGTGTGAATAAAACATGGAGGCAGAGAGTGGGAAGAGGTCAGAGAGGACCAACCTGCTCCCTGAATAATCCTCTTCAAAGGATCCTGAAATAAAATAACCCCCCGAAACGTTCCTCTTCAACTGAAGCCCGACTGATTCATCGACCAGCCAATAATATCAGCCGATATCATCTCATCCAGTGACTATAAGTATCAGCTAATTTAATCTGAGCTATGCACTGATATTACAGATTTATTCACCAGTCAGATATCATTTCATTTGAGCTTCATTGTATTACACTAGCAGTTCTCTGTCACCAGCAGAGGGCGCTATATGGATTACAAGGAGCATCATCACTCTGCAGAGAGTCGAGCGGTGATGCTCGTACATGGTCAGTTACTTTCCAGCTGAGTGACCATCTTCTCTTCATTATATATCTTGACCACGAGTGTTTGATAACTGAGGGATCAACAGATTGAAGATGGGTAGACGAAAGATATCGGCAGATATATCGGTATCTGATTGTTTTGTCTCTCTTTATATCAGTATTTTTATCGACCTAAAAAAGACGTATTGATCGGGCCCTAGTTTCAACCAGTACAAAGCAGAACAGTAAAATCCAGTCAGAGGACAGAGTCTCTGCAGACACAGTCACCACCACACATGTACGGAGGCCCAGAAGGGACGATGGAGCAGCTTTACTTTAGGAGAAGTCTGTATTTTATTTTGAAGGACAAAGAAACAGACTCTATCTTTGAACTTGAAAACACTGCATAAACCCTGAATAAGTAAACAAATCAACGTAAACACTGGCAGAGCCTCGTAGTTCCACTGGTGTACACGTTAACAAAGCCGGACTTTTCTCTGACTGAGCCTCTCTTTGTGTTTCAGGGCTTACCCAACAATAAGTGGCGTATAACGTTCATCAATAAGAACTACGAGCTGTGTGACACCTATCCCACCGTGCTCGCTGTTCCCTTTAAGAGTAAAGAAGAAGACCTGAGGAGAGTCGCCGCCTTCAGGTCCAGAGCACGCATACCGGTAAGAGAAAACTGAACCAGGATCAGTTTGAGTCAAGATTATTTTAGATTCCCTTCATTAACATGGAAAGATAATGACTGTCTGCAACGGGTAAACAGACTGTAACGTCTGCAGCGGGTAAACAGACTGTAACGTCTGAAACAGGTAAACAGACTGTAACGTCTGCAGCGGGTAAACAGACTGTAACGTCTGCAGCAGGTAAACAGACTGTAAGGTCTGCAGCAGGTAAACAGACTGTAATGTCTGCAGCAGGTAAACAGACTGTAATGTCTGCAGCAGGTAAACAGGCGGTAAACAGACTGTAATGTCTGCAGCAGGTAAACAGGCGGTAAACAGACTGTAACGTCTGCAGCGGGTAAACAGACTGAAACGTCAACAAAAGATGCTATTCAAAGTTTCCCGACATTAACGGTGACTCTCTCTCTCTCTCTGTGTGTGTGTGCGTGTGTGTGTCCGTGTGTCCTCAGGTTCTGTCGTGGATCCACAGGGAGAACCAGGCGGTGATCGTGCGCTGCAGTCAGCCTCTGGTCGGGATGTCGGGTAAAAGGAACAAAGACGATGAGCGTTACCTCGACCTGATCAGAGAGGCCAATGACACCACCAAGCTCACCATCTACGACGCCCGGCCCAACGTCAACGCCGTGGCCAATAAAGTGAGGTTTTATGTCTAAGCCACACCTGTCATCCATTTTTATACTGAATGTTTCCACTACTCATGATGTACATCAGAAGCTGATCCTCTTCATCTCCCCCTGCAGGCGACCGGAGGAGGCTACGAGGGCGACGAGTATCAGAACGCAGAGCTGATCTTCCTGGACATCCAGAACATCCACGTGATGAGAGAGTCCCTGAAGAAACTCAAAGATATCGTCTACCCCAACGTGGAGGAGTCCCACTGGCTGTCCAGTTTAGAGTCCACACACTGGCTCGAACACATCAAGGTACGGCCGTCCACATTTTTGATACCACATGTTTTTCAAACGATACAATCTCTGTTATTGTAAAGCTTTAAAAACACACAGAGCACTGTCTAAGTTGCACAAATAAGTTTTGCCCTCTTTCACAAAATGTTACGGTCATGCAATGGTTAAGTAATGCTGAGAGTGCCCTCTGCTGGATCACACTCCAAACTACTTCAGACGCCTTGATGCGCTGATAGACTGAATGTTTTTAAGCTGAATGGCTCATTACAGTTTGAATGTGAACTTTCTCCCTCAGGTTCAAAAGAATGTTTGACTGTATGAATGAACAGCTTAATAAAGAGTCTCATCGGTTTCTGCAGCTGGTCCTGTCAGGAGCCATCCAGGTGGCCGATAAGGTGTCAAGTGGAAACTCGGTGGTGGTTCACTGCAGCGACGGCTGGGACAGGACGGCTCAGCTCACCTCTCTGAGCATGCTCATGTTGGACAGTCACTACCGCACGCTGCGAGGGTTTCAGGTCAGTTTCTGTACAGCACGGTGAGCTTTCACCTGGGGAGAATCTGACAGAGTCTCAGGAGTATTTTCTACTGATCATGATGATTTGCACAGCTGATGTTTATTAGTATCACTCCTGACCTATATCGTTAGAAAGCTTCTGATCGTGTAAACAATCTCAAGATCCAACCACCACAGCAGCCACAATCTACACATCTGTCAGACCACCACAGCAGCTACAATCTACACATCTGTCAGACCAACACAGCTACTATCTATACATCTGTCAGACCACCACAGCAGCTACAATCTACACATCTGTCAGACCAACACAGAAGCTACAATCTACACATCTGTCAGACCAACACAGAAGCTACAATCTACACATCTGTCAGACCAACACAGAAGCTACAATCTACACATCTGTCAGACCACCAAAGCAGCCAGCAGCCACAATCTACACATCTGTCAGACCAACACAGCAGCTACAATCTACACATCTGTCAGACCAACACAGAAGCTACAATCTACACATCTGTCAGACCACCACAGCAGCTACAATCTACACATCTGTCAGACCAACACAGAAGCTACAATCTACACATCTGTCAGACCACCACAGCAGCTACAATCTACACATCTGTCAGACCAACACAGAAGCTACAATCTACACATCTGTCAGACCACCAAAGCAGCCAGCAGCCACAATCTACACATCTGTCAGACCACCAAAGCAGCCAGCAGCCACAATCTACACATCTGTCAGACCACCACAGTACTGTACTGTCTGTTGACCTACTGAACCCTTCCAATGTTTGTGTTGTTTCAGGTTCTGATTGAGAAAGAGTGGATCAGCTTTGGACACAAGTTCGCATCAGTAAGAAACTTTTAAATCCTTTGTCTTCAGGATGATCAAAGTTTAGTCTCACTTCATTATTAATCTGTGTGTGTGTGTGTGTGTCTCTGTGTGAGCAGAGGATAGGACACGGAGATAAGAACCATGCTGATCAGGACAGATCTCCCATCTTTGTTCAGTTCATCGACTGTGTGTGGCAGATGACCAAACAGGTACGATCACGACCCTTACTAATGATGGTGATCTTTACTCTCTGGTGTTTGATTTAGCCTCATAAATATATACACACATATACATTACTGATTTATGACTCCTCTCCTCTCCTCCTTGTCTCCCCTCTCCTCTTAGTTTCCCACAGCCTTTGAGTTCAATGAGCGCCTCCTGCTGACCATCCTGGATCACCTGTACAGCTGTCGCTTTGGGACGTTTCTCTACAACTGTGAGAGCGCACGAGACCAGCACGTAAGACACACCCGAATCCTGACGAACTACACCTCAACCACACACTTACCTCAACTGAACTATAAATGATCTACATCCAGGTCACACCTCAATCACATATTAAATACTTTTGTTTCCCTCTGCCTGTCCCTGGGGGTCAGTGAAGGTATCATCATCGACCTCTTTGTCTTGGTGTCAGTGAACGCCTCACGGCCTCTCCTTTCTGTGTCTGCAGGAGCTGCGGTTGAAGACTGTGTCTCTCTGGTCTCTGGTCAACAGTAAGATGGAGAATTATTTAAACCCATTCTACACCCCTGAGTCCGGCAGAGTCCTGTACCCGGTGGCCAGCATGCGCCACCTAGAGCTGTGGGTGACTTATTACATCCGCTGGAACCCCCGTATGCGACAGCAGGTAACAAGGAACATGCAGTACAACCGACAGTATGAGGAGCGCTCCCCTCAAGCTCCTCCCACATGTCCAAATATGGTCACTTCCTTCCCAAGTTATCATAATTTACTAAGTTAACATCATGCACGTGTGTCCTGTTTGTGTGTATTGCAGCAGCAGAGTCCCGTGGAGCAGCGCTACAAGGAGCTGTTGGCACTCAGAGACGAGTACTTGAAGAAGCTGGAGGAGTTGCAGCTCTCTGACTCGTCCCCCTCTCCACGCCATGCCAACAGCCCCGGCCCCAACACCTCCCCCTCTCCTTCCTCCCCTCCTTCACAGCAGTACACACACCTACACACTCCCCTCTGAGGGCTGCACACACACACACACACACACACACACACACACACACACACACACACACACACACACACAGTCTCTTGCACTTATGTCCTGTTCTGGTTTGTGTGTCACAGGGAGCTAACCATGCTAATGTGCAGTGCTAACTCAGAATGCTAATAAGATTTAGATTTGATCGTGAGGTTTTAACGACACAGAGGTGAGGATGGTGATAATGATGGTGATGATGATGATGATGTTGATGATGATGATGGTGATTTATGCAATATGTCACAGTACAGCCTTTAACACACTTTTTTACACACACTCGAACAAAGAAGCCTTAAACACGAACAGTTGCTTTATGTCCAAGGGCTTCAACACACACACACACACACACACACACACACACACACAGACACATACACACAAACACACATGGGACACACAGGACACCTTGCAGGGATCGCTCTAAATGATCAACCTCCATTCTTCATTCTTCTGCATCGGAGAGCTGCGTACAAAGTTACCGATGTCGTTGCCAGACGTTCGATTATTATCGGGAAACTTGAATCGAGTCCGATAGTCAGCACAAGTTTGATTATTTTAAGCTCAAGTGAGTTCACGTGAAACTGTTTCCTGAAAGTCTCTCAGCGTTGAGAGTCTGCTCATGTTTAATCAGATAACAACCAAACTCCATTCAAAAAAAGAGCATGATATCCTGTCTCCATTGGAGGGACGGGTGGAGTCAGAAATTTGAGAGGAGTGACGAGCAGCGAAGGGCTTAAGTATCTATGTTTTTCTGAAGAAACTTGAAGGAAGAATATTCTCAGGTTCCGACAGACATTGAGAAAAACAAAGATCCTGAAGTCCAGATGTATGTAAGGCATGTGGTTTAAATCCACTCAGGTGTTTCTTACCTGCAGTCTGAGCTCACACGAGGCTTCTTTAAAGAGATCAACCTGAACGTTTCTCCTGCACGTGTCCTGATACATGCTCACCTGTGTCCTGTGTGTCACCAACATGTCTTCAGACCTGTTGCTACCTGCTGCACTGCTGCTGAGTGTCGTTGCCCCATGAAGAGTAGGTCCATGTAGAGATCGATCAGGTGAGAGCTGAGTCTGTCTGGAATGTGGCGGCGGAGGCGGTGTCTGTGAGACTTGTGTCAGTTCCTCTGACAGACTCAAACAGTTCTCATGAGGTTACAATAATCAGTGATTAATATGAACAAAGCTTAGATAGAATTAGAACTTTATCTTCAGGTGCTGAAGCGCGTGTAAGGGAATGAAGTGGTGCTGGCCTCTGATCCTGAACACAGTCAGTCAATGATGGCCTTACAGACCGGGACAGGGTTCTCCATCCCTCTCACATACCCTCTGTTCCCTCTTCGGCAGATAATCTGTCCTCCATCCCAGGATGCTCACAGGTGATCTGAAGCACGGTGCCTTTCGGACAGCTCTTGGTTTAGTGTGCAACAGTTTATTTGACTTTTCCACCTGAACTCTAAAAGTTTGCAACTGGCTCCAGTTACCGGCTTTGTGAAGGGAACGTGATTCCAACCGCTTCTTCGGTTGTCTGAGGTCTCTTGATTCTGTAACAATCACAAGAGAACTCACAGGAAACATATTTTCAACACTTTAAACTGGTTTACTGACATTTGGAAATCTTTAGATACATTTATCCTCCCGATAATAAGTCGTACTGGAGCATCAGCTGACCTCCCCACAGGGGTCGTCACCATACCAGAATTTTAAACTTCAATATGTTTCTTGTAGAAATCAAAATATTTTAATACCTGGTTGATACCACAGCCACAAAGAACAAGTACTACACACACAATATTCGGTCTTTTATTGTTTTTAATGATCAAATATTGCAGGAAATATTTAAACTTTCTCAATTGGCAACATGCAGGTCGGGATTTTGGTAGGGGGCTTATAAATAAAGCTGATTGGTGTCCCTGTAGAGTTCCCCTAAAACCGGCTTGTCCACAGAAGTCCCCGTAAAGTTCCCCGTAAAACCAGCCAGTCCATAGAAGTCTTCGTAAAATTCCCCTAAAACCAGCCTGTCCACGGAAGTCTTCGTAACGTTCCCCTAAAACCAGGCAGTCGGTCCTCAGGAGGCGCTTTAATCCAGCCTGGGTCACTTCATTAACAGAGTACTGTAAGAGATACCTGCACCATGTTGGCCACCTGGCAGACCATCACTAGAGAATGTAAGAAGAATACACAAATGGATAGCTCCCCCCCCATCTGTGTGGAACTTCAAACTTAAACAGGGTCGATAAACCTAGAAGTCTCCAAAGAACAAGAACACCATGAAATTATTACCATCATGTGAAGCTTTTCAATCTGCACCCAAAAAAATCTAAATCATCCCTTTCTTATTTCACTCTTTCTTTCAAAGAAGTGACGAGCACTTCAAAGGTGTGTTGCTTTGTAGAGCTGCAGAGTGTGAGGACTTGCTGAACTTGCTTTGGCACTCCGTGTAAACGTGTCAAAGCATGGCAGCAAATCTTGGTCCTGACTCTGGGTTGAGTGGATCAAAGTCTGGATCTTTGGTTCCCTTCATGCTGAGGCCCTGACCTTGATAAGGCATTGTCAGCCCAGGCCTTAAAGGGGGTTGCTGATTGAATGGGACCACCTAGAAGTTCTTTGGGAGGGAACTAACTTCTGGAATCCTTGATACCCAAAGTATCTCCTCCCAGTTTGCGCCTCTACAGATTCCTTGACTTCCTACAAAAGCATCCTCTCAGAGTGAAGCTCGGACTTTTCAGTGTGTTCACCGCGCTGTGTTTTCAGGAAGTTGGAGGCAGTTTGTGCAGGTGTTGTGCGAGCAGTGTGTCTGTTTCCATTTGAACGAGGTGCAATAAGTCATTCTTCACAGTGTGTCAGGTCTTGTCCAGATTTGTGCCTTGATTCTTGTTAGAATCACCTCCACCTCTGCAGATAGAGACTTTCTCCGCCTTGGTCTAAGTCATGTTTGAGGTCGACTGCTCGCTGGTTCACAGTCCCAAAGAAAGACTCCGGCTAAAGGTCGTAACATTTAGTGTGTGGCGGATGTTCGCCTAAGACCTACGTTGAGAAGACCCGGGGTCAGCTGCAGACTAATGCATGAAAATACTCCAAAGTACTCTTCTGAGATCACCTGGCTGGCAGCCTTTTAGAGCACTTTGAACGATCTGAGTTTTTCCAGCCGACAGTCTTTGATACGGACTCTTGTGGAAGTAAAAACGTCGGCACACGGCGGAGAGTGCGCAAAATAATTGTTCACGTAGAAAACTGAATGTCCCTCAGCTGCTTCAATCCTTCCGTTCTCTATTTGTCATCGATTTATTTTCTCTTTATACATGATTGGTTTGGACTCAGATGACCGACTGTCACGGAGAGGGAAAACGTCCAGAGTGATTTCAGTTGAAGGATTTTAAAGGTGTCAGGGACTTGTTTTAACGCGTTCACCTCTCTGGGAAATGGCTAAACGTTGGTGAGCAATGGTAGCCAACGTACTCCTGGTGTGCAAGAGTTTGTATAAATAACCCAACATCAGGGGTCTAGGACTTCTACTCGTATTGCTGTTGTACCAAACAGGTTTCAATGTAATTACATTTTTACTAGCATCACATCAAACTCTAAAATTCTGGTATCCTGGCAATCCTAAACCGTAAGGGGCGCCAAAGTCGATGAACACGAGGTGTCTTTTATACAAGTGTTATTCCAAGGATCGGCCGGCAGCTGTCCCTGAGTCTTTGTTGGAAAAAGAAAGAAGTGAACTTTTGGTATTTAGACGTTCTACTCGACGATTTAACTCAAACTTGACTCGAGCCTGGGTGTCACAGAGCGAGCAGGTGGAGGTGATCTAACGGGTTCTACCAAACGGATTCTGCGTCGACGTAAGAAGTTTGATCTGGTTTAAGGAGGTTTTTTGATGAAAGGACAGCGACAAAAAGAAGCGACCGCCACACGAGAAGCGTGCGTCTGTCGGATGTTTTTAGGGAATAAAAGAGATAAATCTATTTTTTTTATTTTATACTCTGTACAAGAACCATGATGTAATTACCTCAATTAAAACCTATTTTACTGCCTAAAGTTCTATTGTTGTAAAATACAATTATTTTCTGTAGTGTACAATCTTCCAGTTTTATAAAAAGGAACGTGTGACGTCTTGCAGAAATGGTCGGTTTACGTTAGTATTCGTGTGTTTCCTTTGATTTGGGATGAAAAGACGGACACTCGTCTGGAGGATGTTTGTGGATCAGACGAGATGATGTGAGAAGTTTCTCCGTCTTTGTTTCACTTTGACTCTTTCTTTCATGTCGGGCGAGGGGTGGGGTTGTTTGAGGGCTTTAGTGTCATAATTTAGCCTGCTTTTATAGATACACATGAAATGTGTTTGGGGATCTTTTGGCATTAACAAGGGAAGAAGAACAGAGAAAACATTTCAGACATATTTCTTTGAATCCTGTTTTATCCTCTCCAGTCTGTTGGATGGCTCCTGATGTGTAAATATTACTGATTAAATTAATTTAAGGATTTCTGGCTCTGTGCTTTCTTCATTTCTTCAACATGTTGTGGAGCTCCTGTCTTTCTGTATCAGCATGTTATCCTCATCTTTATTTACAGGGCGGGATTATTGCCATTTGAACCGTTTAGGTCCAACAGAGGCGCTGCTTGTCAACAGGCAGGGCAGGTGACTGTTTGGGTCCAAGACCAGTAGGGGTCCCCTGAGGGCTAACAAACTTTAAACCATAGCAGTGACTCAAAATGTAGCTAAGTGTTGCAGCATTATGGTGTGAAACCAAAGTTTGGCAATGAAGTCATCAAAGAAAAAGGAAGAGCGGGATTATCCGTCCATAAAGAGTTGTTAAAGGAGCTCTATGTGACTTAATACCACGTTATAGTGACACTGCAGGCTGTTAAGCGTACTGTACCAGTAACATATTGCTCGCTCTCGCTGATACTTGGCAGCATAATGTTTACAGAGGAGGTAAGTGGACATACACATGTGAAAGTCTGTGAAGGAGTCTGTGTTGTGCTAGAGGCCGGTCGTTTATTTGTACTAACAGATTCCATATTAGATTCACTCTCCATCCTACGACAGTCAGGCACTTCTGTTGAGCTCTGTAAGCGGAGTGAGGAGGACGTCGAGAACACACATGAAAAGTCACTTCCTGGAGTTTTCGCAGAAAATTCGACCCAAGTACAAATTGTATACAGGCAACACAGATAGACAGTGAACATCTACTTTTTCAAATCGGTTAACCGTTCACTTATTAATGGGCGATAAACACAATTTATAAATGTTAAAAGTTACATATAGGACCTTTAAAGTCATCAATCTCATTGGATTTGTGTAAATATTTTCTGCAAAACGTCCAACTTCCAGGAAGTCTGGATTCAGAAGAATAAAGATTTTTATTAAACACGTTTTGGTGTTTTTAAACTCCTTTATATTCATCACATCTCCTCACAGACACACGTGGAGGAGAAACTGAAACTGACAGTTGATGTATCAGAGACTGATGTGACCTGGACCAGCTGAGCATGGCACATCAGGAGCATCAGAGGGGTCCATCCCACATGCTCTCCTGCTTCCTCCTGTCCACTCCTCATCCTCCATCCTCTTCTCCTTCCTCCTCACCTCGTCTCATCCTCTCCTTCCTCCATCCTCTTCTAATCCTCTCCTTCCCCCTTTCCCCATCCTCTCCTTCCTCCTCTCCTCATCCTCCATCCTTTCCTTCCTGTTCTCCTCTTCTCATCCTCTTCTCATCCTCTCCTCATCCTCTCCTTCCTCCTCTCCTCATCCTCCATCCTCTCCTTCCTGTTCTCCTCTTCTCATCCTCTCCTTCCTCCTCTCCTCATCCTCCATCCTCTCCTTCCTGTTCTCCTCTTCTCATCCTCTTCTCATCCTCTCCTCATCCTCTCCTTCCTCCTCTCCTCATCCTCCATCCTTTCCTCCTCCTCTCCTTATCATCCATCCTTTCCTCCTCCTCCCCTCCTCCTCTCCTCTTCTCATCCTCCATCCTCTCCTCTTCTCATCCTCCATCCTCTCCTCATCCTCTCCTTCCTCCTCTCCTCTTCTCATCCTCCATCCTTTCCTCCTCCTCTCCTCTCCTCATCCTCTCCTTCCTCCTCTCCTCTTATCATCCTCCGCCTCCTCCTCCTCTCCTCTTAACATCCTCTCCTCTTCTCTTCCTCCATCCTTTCCTCCTCTCCTCCTCCATCCTTTCCTCCTCCTCTCCTCTTCTCATCCTCCATCCTTTCCTCCTCCTCTCCTCTCCTCATCCTCTCCTTCCTCCTCTCCTCTTATCATCCTCTCCTTATCATCCATCCTTTCCTCCTCCTCTCCTCATCCTCCATCCTTTCCTCATCCTCTCCTCATCCTCTCCTTCCTCCTCTCCTCTTATCATCCATCCTTTCCTCCTCCTCCCCTCCTCTTCTCAATCTCTCCATCCTCCTCTCCTCATCCCCATCCTCTCCTTCCTCCTCTCCTCTTCTCATCCTCCATCCTTTCCTCCTCTCCTCCTCCTCTCCCTCTCCTTCCTCCTCTCCTCTCATCATCCTCTCCTCCTCCTCCTCTTATCATCCTCTCCTCCTCCTCTCCTCTTATCATCCTCTCCTCCTCCTCTCCTCTTATCATCCTCTCCTCTCCTCCTCCTCTCCTCTTATCATCTCCTCCTCTCCTCTTCTTATCCTCCATCCTTTCCTCCTCCTCTCCTTCTCCTCCATCCTTTCCTCCTCTTCCTCCTCTCCTCCTCCTACTCTCCTCTTATCATCCTCTCCTCCTCCTCCTCCATCCTCTCCTCCTCCTCCTCTCCTCTTATCATCCTCTCCTCCTCCTCCTCCTCTCCTCTTATCATCCTCTCCTCCTCCTCCTCTCCTCTTATCATCCCCCTCCTCCTCCTCCTCCTCCTCTCCTCTTATCATCCTCTCCTTCCTCCTCTCCTCTCCTCCTCCTCCTCTCCTCTTATCATCCTCTCCTTCCTCCTCTCCTCTCCTCTTATCCTCCTCCTCCTCCTCCTCCTCATACTCTCATCACTGTAGACAGGCGGAGCCTCTGAAAAGGAGATGCAGAGGAGGAAGCACAAACAGCCTGACATAGGAAACCACAGAGTCCGCTTCCTGTAGACACGTTTTTTAGACCGACAGGCTGATAAACACACATGCAGACAGACAGACAGACTGATCCGTGTGTGACAAGAACAAAGAGCAGCTTTAATAATCTAACCTCCATCTCCTAGTAGACCCCCCCCCCCGCCCCCCCCTCTCCCTCTCTCCCTCTCTCCCTCTCTGAGTGACCCGTACAGAGAGCATCCCTCCGGCTGGTGATGGAGAAGCACGCCGGAGCTCCCGGGGGGTCGGATGGAGCAGGGCCGAACAGAAAGCTGTGGGGCTCACCGACCTCTGGAGCAGCAGCCGGAGAAACCCCGGAAAGGTGAGCGAGGCACTGTGTTAGCTAGCTAACCGGAAGTGTCCAACACCTGCCTGAAAATGTCCACATCAACCTCGGTCTTGCTTTTCCACAAAGTTTGTACATTGCTGTCTTAATCAACAAGATGTTATCTTTAATTCTGCTTTAATGTAATAAACATATCAGGACATGTTTCATCAGTATTACTTCTTTAAAGACGGGTTCTCCGGTCTGTTCCGGTCTGTTCCTGCAGACACAAACTGTCTTATTGTGACTGGAGTTTGGTGTGAAGAAGCTACATGGAAATAAACTAAAGACTGGAAGCTTTGTAAAGCATATCTGTGTATGACAACAGAGAGCAGGTTTAATGTTCAACAGAACAATAAACACAGAGCTAAGAGCTAGCATTAGCTCAGTCAAACAGTTAGCTTGGTGCTAATACAGACCACAGTAATGTAGAGCAGATGATGCTAAAGCTAGCTGCTGTTTACAGATGATGCTAAAGCTAGCTGCTGTTTACAGATGATGCTAAAGCTAGCTGCTGTTTACAGATGATGCTAAAGCTAGCTGCTGTTTACAGATGATGCTAAAGCTAGCTGCTGTTTACAGATGATGCTAAAGCTAGCTGCTGTTTACAGATGATGCTAAAGCTAGCTGCTGTTTACAGATGATGCTAAAGCTAGCTGCTGTTTACAGATGCTAGCTTTAGCATCCTAGTAATAATAATAATAATGATGACATAATGAAATATAAAGATATCATGTGTGAGAGAAAAGAGGATGATAGTCGTTGTGCTCTCTGTCTCTCATATCGAGTCAAAATGCTCGACTTATATTTAAACACAAAAGTTCAAGTTATTGTGAAATATAATAATAAATTGATAAAAACAATCTGTTGTTAAAGAATAAATCAGCCGTCTGTGTTTAAATTCAGTCCATCAGGTTCTCATGTGGAGTGGTGTAAACAGCTGATCGCAGCAACAATCTCCAGTCAGATCTCAGTAACACCTGAACACAGCATCAGAGACAGCAAGGTAACACACATACACACACACACACATATACATATACACACAATCACAGACACACATGTATGACTAACACGTCACACAAGTCATACACGCACACTCACGCACACTCGCAGTGTTTCTGATCAGTATGTGTGTATGACAGGTCGGGAGGAGACAGGACTTCATGGTGAGACACTGAAACATGTTTGTGTGTGTGTGTGTGTGTGTGTGTGTGTGTGTGTGTGTGTGTGTGTGTGTGAGAGAGCGCTGCTGTGTTTGTGTGCGTGTGTGCTCTGTGTGTGTGTGTGTGTGTGTGTGTGTGTGTGTGTGTGCTGCTGTGTGCGTGTGCGTGTGTGTGTTTGCTGCTGCTGTGTGAGAGTGCTGCTGTGTGTGTGTGCGTGCGTGTGTGCGTGTGTGTGTGTGTGTGTGTGTGTGTGTGTGTACTGCTATATGTGTGTTTCTAATAAGCGTACACTCTTCAGCAGCACAACAAGAATAATCATGACCAGTCTGGTACCAGATGTACTATTTTACATGTGTGTGTGTGTGTGTACTGTGTGTGTTTAACCTGCAGGTGTCCAGGAGGATCAATCGTCAGGTAAGACGTCTGTCAGACTGTCTGCTGATGGATTTAGTTCTGATGAGCTCACAGTTACTCTCACAGCGAGCAGTTTAATGATTCATTTATAATCAGAGGGTCAAACATCTCTCTTCAGTCAATCAAACAGGTGTGTGCGTAAAGCAGAGATCAGATTACAGACGGGTACTTGTGTGTACAGATCGTTTTGAAGACGTGTGCTCACTTTAATATCTAGATTCACGATGAGGGGAGCAGCAGGTCAATGCTGTTCACCTGAGTGTGTCGACAGTTTGAAATACGAACCGTCGTCAAGGTGACAGACGTATTCAGATCAGCCCGAAACTCAAACAGGAGGATCTCTGTTGATTTCTCTCTCTCTCTCTGTATTTCTCTTTCTGTTTTTCTCTCTCTCTCTCTCTTTCTTTGTCTCTTTTTCTCTCGCCCTCCATGCTGGCTCTCTGCAGCAGGACTCTCTGGATGAGGGGCTTTGTTACCATGGAGACGGTGACTCTGAGCATCCTGCCAATGCTTCGGCAAGTCTCTCTGTCTGCATTCACTCCTCTTCCTCCTTTTGTCTGCATGTCTCCTCCTCCTGCTCCTTCTCCTCTTCCTCCTCTTCTGCCTTCTCATCCTCTTCTTCCTCCTCCTCTTCCTCCTGCTCCTTCTCTTCTTCCTCCTCCTCCTTCTCTTCCTCCTGCTCCTCCTTTTCTTCCTCCTCCTCCTCTTCCTCCTGCTCCTCCACTTCTTCCTCCTCCTCCTCCTCTTCTTCCTCCTCCTCCTTCCTCAGCTTCGTCCTCTTCCTCCTTCTCCTCTTCCTCCTGCTCCTCTTCTTCTTCCTGCTCCTACTTTTCTTCCTCCTCCTCTTCTTCCTCCTCTTCCTCCTCCTCTTCCTCCTCCTCTTCCTCCTCTTCCTGCTCCTCCCTCAGCTTCATTCAGCATGTTCTCCTGACCAGTGACAGAAAATAAGAAAACATATCAAGTTTTTGACTTTAAAGACTTTTTGATTACTACTCTGGAAATATCATCATCATCATCATCTTCATTATCATGAGTCACTGATTCTCTGTCAGGCATCATTTGTCGAGGTGTAGTAGCAGGTGCATGCTGGGAGTTGTAGTCCCTCTGACGTGTGGGTGTGTGTGTGTGTGTGTGTGCGCAGAACCTCCCCGCTCTGAGGTACGGAGCTCAGGGGAAAATGTTCCAGAACCAGATTCCTCTGCTGCCAGGAGAGAGCATCCAGACCACAGGTGAGTCAGTGTCACCTGTTTGACACCCCCCCCCCCCCCCCCCATCCCTCATGTGAGGATGATGATGATGAGGTCCTCTTCATTTGCAGTGAAGGATGTGATGTATATCTGTCCATTCAGCGGGTTGGTCAACGGCACTCTGACCATCACAAACTACAAACTCTACTTCAGCGGCACAGACCGGGTAGAGACCCTCAGGTTGTTACTAAAAGACAGTTTTAAAAAGGACTGTTAAGACCAAAACATGAGAGTTTGAACAAGTCTGCTGGAATCTGCAGCGCTATGAACCCAAACAAACAAAGATCAGACTGGGTTGACAGTGGACCAGCTGACAGGAGGAAATAACGACATGGGGATGAGAAACCTGGAGCAGGCTCCGTGATTGGTGGTTTTCTGCTCAGACCTGGGTCTTTATGAGACTGAATAAGGATGAATTTGGAATGAAACTGAATGACAGCTGAACACACGTTGAACTGCCACAGAGCTGCTGGTAGTGTGTTACAGTCAGTGTGTGTGTTTCCAGGAGTTTGTTCTGGACGTGAATCTTGGTGTGATCAGCAGACAGGAAACCATCAGCGTCCCAAACCAGGGCGAGAACACCAAGGGACTGGAGCTGGTCTGCAAGGTAACACACACACACACACACACACACACACACACACACACACACACTCCATCCATCCGTTATCTATTCTAATCTATTTAATACACCCTGGACTGTTCACCAGCCAATCACAGGGCTGACATATAGAGACAGACAACCAGCCACACTCACATTCACACCTACGGACAATTTAGAGTCACCGGTTAACCTAACGAGCATGTCTTTGGACTGTGAGAGGAAGACGGATTACCCAGAGAGACCCCACACATGCACGGGGAGAACATGCAGACTGCACACAGAGAGGATCCTGACAGACGGGGATTCAAACCAGGAACCTCCTCACTGTGAGGGGAGAACGTGAACAATACTTTGAATAAGTGTCCTCATGAGGTCTTCCATCTGTGATTTATTCACCCACACAGAGAAAGTATTTGTAGCAGACTGAATCTGAGGACGTTGGAGGATCATGGGAGTCATGAAGGAGACCTTCTCAGAGTTCTCTGTAATAATCATTTGTCTGTGATGTTTTGAATGCTTCAGGACATGAGGAGTCCGAGGTTCGCCTATAAGACGGAGGAGGACCATCCAGACGTGGTGGAGCTGATCTCCAAACACGCTTTCCCCCTCTCTCATAACCTGGTCAGTTTGTCTCTCCACGTCTTATTAATGCTGACGACACATTCATGGACTCTGTTCATCAACGTCTCTATGTTCTATAACTCTGGTGCTTGTTTCTGATACCAGTCAGAGATCGTAGTACCTTTAGTGTCCACCAGAGAGCCCCGGTCCTCTCTTTTTTTAAAACCACATGAGCAGCAGAGAACACGACACACACACACACACGACACACACACGACACACACACACACACACACACACACACACACACACACACACACACACACACATACACACATACTAAAACTTTGTGTCCTCGTCTGTCAGCCTCTGTTCGCCTTCCTCTACAAAGAACTGTTTCCTGTGGACGGTTGGAAGGTCTACGACCCCGCAGCAGAGTACAGACGACAGGTAAACACACAAACACACCTGATGATGTCACTCTGCAACACCACAAACACACACCTGATGATGTCACTCTGACATCATCACAAACATTCACCTGATGATGTCACTCTGACATCAGTTTCCACAAATACACTTTAGATTTAATGTAATTTTTCTATCTAAAATAAATCTGTTTATAACGTCTAATGAGCTGGGAGTGTTACATTTATTCAATCATTCAACATATGAATTCATCGTGTAAACATCGACCTCAGCAAAGAGTCTCTGAATGAAGTCACAAACATCAACATGAAGCAGACCTGGGACCCCCATCAGCCTGCAGTCACTCTGTGTGTGTTTGTTTCAGGGTCTCCCCAACGAGAGCTGGACCATCAGTAAAGTGAACAGCAGCTATGAGCTGTGTGACACCTACCCCGCCACCCTCGTCATCCCCACCAATATCAGCGATGATGACATCAGACGAGTCGCCGCCTTCAGAGTCAAACACAGGATACCGGTCAGTCCCCCCCCCCCCTGATCTCCAGGACCTATCTCTCCCCAGTTTTCTCAAACAGCTGCTCCCTCCAGACGGGAGTAACGTGTGTTTTAGGGACTATTTCCTGCCGCGGATGAATCCTGACGGGGTTGTGCTCCTCCTGCAGGTCTTGTCGTGGATCCACCCAGAGACTCAGGCCACCATCGTGCGCTGCAGCCAGCCGTTAGTCGGCCCGTCAGACCGCCGCTGTAAAGAGGACGAACGCTTCCTGCAGATCATCATGGATGCCAACGCTCAGTCGCACAAACTCAGCATCTTCGACGCCCGGCAGGGCAGCGTGGCGCTCACCAACAAGGTCAGTGAATGACACTTCCCTGTGCCTCTTTGTTTCCTGTATCAGCGTCTGTCAACAAGTAGTTTAAAGACGTGAACTTACAAGAGGTTAGACATCACACCGACACGACCACAGCAGATCTTTGTTTACAGGACTCAGACTCCTTGCTGTGTAGACCGCCATCATGGCTGACAGACTGTAGGACTTTAAACGGCGTCTGCTCTCTGACTGCAGGAGGTCATGAGCGGCTTCATCCTGTTTCAATTCATCTCAAATATACTCACTCCTCCCCCCTCGTGCAGGCGAAGGACGGCGGCTTCGAGAGCGAGAGTTTCTACACGAACGTAGAGCTGAACTTCTTAGAGATCCCGAACATCCACGTGATCCGAGAGTCTCTGAGGAAGGTGAAGGACGCCGTTTACCCGACCATCGACGAAGCTCACTGGCACTCCAACATCCACCAGACGCACTGGCTCGAGTACATCCGGGTAAAAGAACCACTTCCTGTTCCTTTACCACAGTAGATTAGACTTGTCTCTGATTACCCGTGTCCCTGTGCGCTGTAGCTGCTGCTAGCCGGAGCGGCCAAGGTGGCAGATAAGCTGGAGTCGGGGAAGACGTCGGTGGTGGTTCACTGCAGCGACGGCTGGGACAGGACAGCTCAGCTCACCTCTCTGAGCATGCTCATGTTGGACAGCTTCTACCGCACGCTGCCAGGGTTTCAGGTGGGTTAGAGCCCCTACAGGAAGACCTCCATACTGCACTCTTCTTCTATGCTATCTGACAGAGTGCTTGTGTCTGCAGGTGCTGCTGGAGAAGGAGTGGATCAGCTTCGGACACAAGTTCTCCGCTGTAAGACGAACACAGAGAAATCAGGAAATCTAACGTTAATAAACAAATGTCATTAGTTTAACTGAGCTGAATATTAAATTCACTCTTCAGAGATCAGACTCGTACTAATCACTCGTCTGTGACGCTGCGCCACCTGAGCGTAAGGGAGCCAGACGCCATGCTGGAGGGGGCCCACCTCTCCGCAGGTGCTGCTAATGAATGTTAAAGAGTAGGAGTCTTAACTAAGCTCCGCCCTCATCACGTCTTTGTACGTTCATATTGATTGGTGTAATATCGGTGTCCCAGTCTGTGAGGTCACATTGAAGCACGGCACAGCAGGAGTTCCACATACACACACACACACACACACACACACACACACACACACACACACAGCGCTGTTCTCCCCCGCTACTGTGTTGACGCTCTGTGTGTGTGTGTGTGTGTGTGTGTGTGTGTGTGTGTGTGTGTGTGTGTGTGTGTTTCAGCGTGTGGGTCACGGGGATGAGAATCACGCTAACTCTGAGCGCTCGCCGCTCTTCGTCCAGTTCATCGACTGTGTGTGGCAGATGACTCGACAGGTACGTTCACCTCCTTTTATCTTCCATTCAAACACTCATGACCTCACTCATAGTCCCCTCGTGTCCTGTGACTACAGTTCCCAGCAGCCTTTGAGTTTAACGAGCTGTTCCTGATCACTGTGCTGGATCACCTGTACAGCTGTCTGTTTGGTACATTCCTCTATAACAGCGAGCAGGAGAGGGCGGCCAAGGTACGAACCATTCTGATGATAACATGGGGAGGGGGAAGGGGGGGAAGGGGGGGGGGTGAGACAGCAGGTTTAACTGTTAACCTCTCTTCTTCTGTGCAGGAGGTCCAGACCTGCACAGTGTCCCTGTGGTCCTACATTAACAGGTAAATCAGTGAAATCTATAAATGCTGATATGACAGAAAGGAGTCAGTGAGGAGTAGTAACTGGACCGTCTCCCCCCCCCCCCCCCCCCCCCCCCACAGTCAAAAGGACGACTTCACTAACCCGTTCTACGTGGACTATCAGAACCACGTCCTGTACCCGATGGTGTCCTCCAGACATCTGGAGCTGTGGAGCAGCTACTACGCCCGCTGGAACCCTCGCATGAGACCACAGGTAGGACCCCCACATGAGGCCCCAGGTAGAACCCCCACAGGAGAACACATGTAGAACCCAACATGAGACCACAGGTAGAACCCCCTCATGAAGTCAAAGGTAGAACCCTCGCAGGAGAACACATGTAGAACCCCCATATGACCTTTGAAATCTGCCCAACATGTTAACAGAAAGATTAATAATTTTTTTCAAACTTTTTAGTTTTTGGGGTTTACCTGTGATTTCTCTGTGTGTGTGTGTGTGTGTGTGTGTGTGTGTGTGTGTGTGTGTGTGTGTGTGTGTGTGTGTGTGTGTGTGTGTGTGTGTGTGTGTGTGTGTGTGTGTGTGTGTGTGTGTGTGTGTGTGTGTGTGTGTGTGTGTGTGTGTGTGTGTGTGTGTGTGTGTGTGTTTCAGGTGCCGGTGCATCAGAGCCTGAAGGAGCTTCTTACCCTCCGGGCGGAGCTACAGAGGAGAGTGGAGGAGCTGCAGAGAGAGGCCTCTTCTTCACACTCCCTGTCCTCCTCCTCCTCACACTCCCCCACACACACCACAGGGACACCTGTGCACTCCGCTGTCTGACACACACACACACACACACACACACACACACACACTCTCTCACACACACACAAAGCTTAATCATAGACTGCGTCTATGATATTTAAACATGTTATAACAGTGTTTACCACCAGAGGGCGCTCTCTCTGCTTTTATATAAACTTTGTTCACATATTTCTGGTGAAGTTAAAATACATTTTAAACATTTTTAGACATTTTAAGAAGCAGCAGCCCGACTCAACCTGCAGCCACCTGTGATTATTATTTATAACAGACAGCTCACCTGTGCTGCCACTTTGACACACCTTTAGATCTAACGTGTTGATGTTGTTGTTTTAATGGAGGATAGTTTAATAGTGTCTGTCTCAGGGACGTGTTACAATCATCTGCATGTTTTATACTCACTGACAAGTTATTTCATCTCTTTATTTCCTACCGTCTCTCCTGTGTCTCTCCTGTGTCTCTCCTGTGTCTCTCCTGTGTCTCACCTGTGTCTCTCCTGTGTCTGTCCTGTGTCTCTCCTGTGTCTCACCTGTGTCTCTCCTGTGTCTCTCCTGTGTCTCACCTGTGTCTCACGTGTGTCTCTCCTGTGTCTGTCCTGTGTCTCTCCTGTGTCTCTCCTGTGTCTCACCTGTGTCTCACCTGTGTCTCTCCTGTGTCTCTCCTGTGTCTCACCTGTGTCTCACGTGTGTCTCTCCTGTGTCTGTCCTGTGTCTCTCCTGTGTCTCACCTGTGTCTCTCTTGTGTCTCTCCTGTGTCTCACCTGTGTCTGTCCTGTGTCTCTCCTGTGTCTCACCTGTGTCTCTCCTGTGTCTCTCCTGTGTCTCACCTGTGTCTGTCCTGTGTCTCTCCTGTGTCTCACCTGTGTCTCTCCTGTGTCTCTCCTGTGTCTCTCCTGTGTCTCACCTGTGTCTCTCCTGTGTCTCACCTGTGTCTCTCCTGTGTCTCTCCTGTGTCTCTCCTGTGTCTCACCTGTGTCTCTCCTGTGTCTCTCCTGTGTCTCACCTGTGTCTCTCCTGTGTCTCACCTGTGTCTCTCCTGTGTCTCTCCTGTGTCTCACCTGTGTCTCTCCTGTGTCTCTCCTGTGTCTCACCTGTGTCTCTCCTGTGTCTCTCCTGTGTCTCACCTGTGTCTCTCCTGTGTCTCACCTGTGTCTCTCCTGTGTCTCTCCTGTGTCTCTCCTGTGTCTCACCTGTGTCTCTCCTGTGTCTCACCTGTGTCTCACCTGTGTCTCTCCTGTGTCTCACCTGTGTCTCTCCTGTGTCTGCCCTGTTTCTCACCTCCTCACCCTGACACAGGTGTGCTATCTCACTGTGACTCCGCCCTTTCTCTTCATGTTTACTGATACATGACTGTGATATGTTTTTTTCACCTCCTCGTCATTGTCTTTTCATTTCACTTCTTCTTCTTCTTCTTCTCTGTTTTTAAACGTTGATAATCCGTGTCCGTCAGGTTGACTGAAGGTCTCTGTGTTTGTGAAACTGTGAGGACGTTTCCTTTTAAATCCTAACAAATTTAACAATCAGACAGTCTAAAATATTAAATAAAACTCAAAGTTTACCTTTTATAATGGGATGTAATAAATGTTGTTTAATGGAAGATTTTAAAGATGGCGTCTGAAATGATCGTCTGTCAGAACCAGACTGTAATCCGGATCAGAATAACCCAGATTCAAAATCCTGGATCAGGATCCGGTGATCTGGTTCACTCTGAAAGAGACTGAACTGTGTCCACAGGGGGGCGCTCACAGCTGCTTTAAATTAATGATTTCATGATTACTTCATCTGCTTGGTCGTCATGGAGATCTAACAACAGTCATTATAAACAAAGTTTCAATTTGTATAAATGTTTTACTGACCTTTAGTTTCTGGTGATCTGGACTCTGCTGAGATCCTCCAGATATTTCAGAACAAAACACAAACTGGACGTCTGATTCAAACTGACTTGGAGTCTCTCTTTGTTTGGACCAATCAGACATCAGGATGTGATCAGCTGACTCTGAAACATCTGGTCCTGATGATGAACTTGATCTTCCTTGTGTTGTCCTGCTTTAGTTCAGTGTTTTTTACAGTGTAATATTAATTCACTTTGACTCTGTGATGTGATTCGTTCATTTACTCTGATCCTGTTTGTGAGCGTGTGTGTTTGTGTGTGTGTGTGTGTGTGTGTGTGTGTGTGTCTGTGTGTCCTCAGTGAAGTGTGTCAGTCTCTGCAGAAACTTACAATTCTATTTGATACAAGTAGAAATCCAACAATACTTTTAACTTGTTTCGTTACCATGTCCACAGTAACAAAAACACAAGTCCTCAGTAGACATGGTTTAATAATGCATTAACAATATGCAGTACGAGAAATTAAAGTGCACATTAGATAAAACTCTTTGAAGTGTAAGTGCCTGTCTGCTGTTCCTTATGAGAAACTAAACCTGTGTTTGAAGCATGTCTCTCCAGAAACCAAAAATAGAGATTTTTATTCACCACTGAATTGGCACTGATTACTCGATAGGTAGCTGATAGTTTGCAGATGGCATCAAAACATTGTGAAAGCGTGACCGTTAAACCCAGGCCTCCATCCTTAAAAGTAAATGTGCATGCTGAGAAAAGCATTGCCTGTTTACATCAATTCTTTCTTCGTATTTATTGCCATACATTTATATTTTCACAATGACTTAAACCCAAACCTGAAATTTGCATCAAACTCAGCCGTGCATCGTGTCTAAATTACACATATTGATAAAGTCAGGTTCTGAAACATTGCCTATGTATTTGTGCAGTGAAGATGATGGCACCTCATCTGCTCTCTGTCAGTAAGAGACATAAACACCAGATGAACTTTAAAACTTGAGGATTTTCAGACCTGTGAAAATGAAGGGACCACAGATGCTCTCTCTTGTGATTGCTTTTGGTTAAAAAATGACAATCTTTAGATTTAATTAAATTTCGCTATTGACTATTTAAAAAAAAACAAACAGATGGGGCGCCAGTGGTCTAGCGGTTAGTTCATGTGCCCATGTACAGAGACTGTGGTCCACACGCCGCCCAGGTTAGAATCTGACCTGTGGCTCCTTTCCGCCCTGCACACCCCACTCTCTCTCTCTCTCTCTCTCTCTCTCTCTCTCTACCATATTTCTGACTATCCACTGTCTTATTTCTCCAATAAAAGCATGAAAACCCCCAAAACAAACCTTTATTAAATAAAATAAAAGATTACATTGTTTTAAACAAGTGGTCTTAAAGTCACATCTTTTTTACAACCTTAACTCTGTCACAACTGTGTTATTGTGAGTTATTATTGTGTAGAGATAGAGGGCACAATCACGTCAAATGCTAAAACATGAGGTCTGAATGCTGAGTCTTACTGCCTCTGTAAAAAATTTCCCTTCTGCAGCGCATCAGTGACATGCTTGTAAGTATAAAAATAGCCACATAATCTTAATTTCATTTATGGCTTTTATTTTTTCTTAAAGGCAGAAACAAAGCTTGAAGAAGGTTGCGATGGTTGTTGGGGCTTGGTTGGAGTCTTTTTCACCTTCTGGGTCACATATAAAGTTGTGAAACACAAAGTTATGACAAGAGAGTTGTACTTGAATGACACTATTATTTGGTTTGTATGGAACGAGAGTGAGCACAAGGCGTCATGATTCTGCCTCACCAGACAGGAACATCTTCAGAGTTTGTCAGTAATGCGTCAGGTGAGATAAACACTTTGGATCTTCCCTACAGGTGCTCACATCTGCCGCAGTCCCCTTCAAGGCATGGTACGGGTGTTTTGGTTTGCTTGTTGTTCCTATGACCTTGTAGCTTTGAGGGTCGCGGTACTGGTCTTGGTATTCAGATCTCATTTTTGGCTGAGAGGGTGCTCTCTGAGAGCCTAGATTATTCCTGTAAATGGTGGAAAAGTAACTTTATACAACTTCAACAACACTGGAGTGATGCTTTAACCTTTGTAAGGCATACAGAGGAAAGAAAACAATAAAGGGCTGAAAATCATTCAGAGGAAGACAAAAGATAAAAGGCTTAAGTTAAACAAAACACAGACATCTTTGGCATCTCACACAAAGGTAACATTTTATGTAAAACCTGCTAAATTGTCATTGATGGCAGCTTTACAACATACACAATCAGCATAGGCTAAACCCTGTCAGGAGTAAGCTGATCACACATTTTGGCAGATGCATCATATTCAACATCCTGCAACCAAAGTCCCAGAATTTCATTAAAAATATCAATGTAACGTTTAAAAAAAAAAAAAATACAAGCTAGCATTTTATGTTCTCTTCAATAAAAGCCGTCAAAAGGTCCGTCCATCATAGAAATAAAGACACAAGCTCACCTCACTGATGCGCCTTGTTGTTGGTGGTTGGTGGGCTTGGTGGTTTGCACCTTGGGCTTCATCTTTTCCATGTCTAGAAAGTCTGAATTATTGACCTTGGTGTGTGTGTGTTGAACGAGAGCGTCTAAAAATAAACATCAGTGATACGGGCCGGTTGTCAATGCGAGGACACCTTAACAAACAAAAACAAATTATGGACGATTCTGTCCACAAAATCGAGTGCCTTGCGAAGTTTAAAAGAACATTCGGATGTAGAAATTAATATTTGGGGGAAAATAGCGCACTTGAACAAATGCAATCCTATCCTCATAATTACACATATTTAATTACAACAGGTACAGGAGATTCTTAAACATTTAAAGTGACCACAGAAGCGTTGTACTATCTTTAAAACACGTTCTGCTCTCTAACAAGCAAACGCCAAACAAACCACATACGGTGACAGAGATGAAGAAAAAAACATCTCTGATCTGGAGCAGCGGTATAAAAGTATATATGGTGCTAAACAAAGCAAGTTATCTGGATCTGTACTTCCATCGTCTTGTTCATTTAAAAGAGGGACAACAACGGGAGCTGCAGGTGGCTGTACTGGAGGAGATGATGAAGTGAGTGTGGCAGTACGCAGCGAGTGAGTGAGTGACACCGGGCCAGGTGCTGAACAAGATCAGTAAACTGCTGGAAACACGCTCTAACGGCTATGGGTGGACAGAATATCATAATCACAGGCTATATGAGAGAATTATATGCAGAACAAGTTCAGTTGTTTTTCTTTTTATATGATCCAGAGAGCTCTCAGTTTGAACACAAAGCACGGAGCAGAGAGAGTTATATTTGTGCCTCATTCCTGAGCGATCAATGAGCACTTTTGAACACATAAACATATAGTTTGCGAGAGGTTTGAATCATATTTTGTATAAAAGTTATATACAAGAGAAAAATCATATAGTTTGAAGAAACAAAAATCCATACAGTGTTCATTAAATCAGTTTGAGTGCTTGAAACAATCCATACAAGAGTGCTTTAACAACCTCTCTCCCTCAGTTTTCCTCGTGCGCTCTCTCTCAAAGTCTCTCTCTGTGCGCTGGTAGGCCGCCGCCCACTCGCTCAATGGTCTTCTCTCTCTCTCTCTCTCGACCCTGCTCACTCCGTGTGTGCTCAACTTTGCACGCTGTTACAAATGTGCCACAAAATCAACCAATCAGGAGTCAGGAAACGATAAACTATACCCAATACAAGCACAAACTGACATAAAAATACCAACATAAGTCAAATTGAAATACTTACAAACATGTGTTTTAATACTATTGAGGATAATGCACTCTTCTGTTAGTAACATGGGTAGACACGTTATCAGTCAGTAATCAAACAATGATTCAGGGATGATGTAAATATTATAGCAGTGATCTAATTGGAGAAGAAGGAGCCAATCAGAATTGAGCTTTCCTGACTCCTGATTGGTTGATTTTGAGGCACATTTGTAACATCGTACTTGTGTGGTTTTGTTGGTTTGCTCTCTTGTGCACATAATGTATAAAAATATAAATTCAAACGGTTCAAACTAATGTGTTTTTTTAAGAATGAATATTCAAAAGACCTTTTTGGCCATTTTAGACAGAAACTACTGTGTTCTGATGAATAGAAATGAAACTTCCTCAGACCAGGATCCAGTCTTTGCAGTCCACCATGGTCCAATCTGGAGAAAGAAACCAGATCAGAATCTACTTCATCTTCATCTAAATCCAGCATCAGACAAGAAGAGTTCATCATTCAGAAACAGTGAGACAGCTTCTGTGTGTCTGTCTGTACCTCAGTGTCTCCAGTCAGCAGACAGCAGCTTCTCTCCTCGTTCTCCTGGATGATTGTAGCTCAGGTCCAGCTCTCCTCAGGGGGAGGAGCTTAGAGCTGAGGCCAGAGACGCACAACCTTCTTCTGTGATCAGACAACCTGACAGGCTACACACACACACACACACACACACACACACACACACACACACGCACACACTCTCTCACACACACACACACACTCTCTCACACACACACACACACTCTCTCACACACACGCACACACACACACACTCTCTCACACACACACACACACTCTCACACACACACACACACACACACACACACACACACACATACACACACACACACACACACGCACACACTCTCTCTCTCACACACACACACACACTCCGCCCTCATCATGTCTTTGTACGTTCATATTGATTGGTGTAATATCGGTGTCCCAGTCTGTGAGGTCACATTGAAGCACGGCACAGCAGGAGTTCCACATACACACACACACACACACACACACACACACACACACACACACACACAGCGCTGTTCTCCAGACAGCAGGTTTAACTGCTTTGGCTGGTTAACGTCATAGAACTCCTCCATTTCAAGAAAGCAAAACCATGACAGGCATTTTTAATTCAGCAAGGAGTCGATTTTAAAGCTCCTGTGAGGGACAACTCTCTCCTCTGCTCACTCTCTTCCTCACACTCTGCTCAATCACTCCTTTGTGTTATATTATAATATATTAGAGTTTATATATTAAACTCTTATATTATATAAAGTGATTTATGATATGTGATTCAATATGTTCACTTTGTGTCACTTTTAGTCACTTCTGTGGTCTCCGTTTCTCTCCACACTCAGAAACATTTGAGATATGTGTTAATGTAAACGTGCTCCATGGCCACAGGCAATAACTCAGAGCTTTCACATGACCTCACACACTAAAGGACCTGCCCACTTGGCATGCAAGAAAGTCTCTCTACTGCTGCACGCTGCCAAGAACTGCTCAGTCTCAGAGTCCCCCCCATGTCTTAACATATTCCTTTAACAAACATTAAAGCTCCTGACAAACCGTTACACCGCGCCTGCCTGTCAATCAGGTCAGCTACATGCCTTAATGTGAATAACTCTTATCCTTCATTAAATCAAAACTGATGAGTCATCAAAACATTCACCCCCTGTACAGTGTGTGCCGATTGAGACATGAGCTAATAGCACCTGTCTGTTTTTTTGAACCAGGCTGTAAACATGTTAATCTCTGCTGTAAAAACAGACTTTTAGAATTGTAAATGGACATGAGCTTATAAAGCGCTTTTACACCGCAGGTCACACCTTCACATTCACACCCTGATGGTAGAGGCTGCTATGTAGTGAGACCATCAGAAGTAACTAATCCGATTCATACACCGCCAAAGAAGCAGTGGGAGCAATTTGAGGCTAAGTGTCTTGCCCAAGGACAACTTGGACATGTTGCTGCAGGAGCTGGGGATCGAACCCTTGTCCGTCTGGTTGAGAGATGATGACTCTACCAACTGAACCACAGCCACCCCTGAGTGTGTGTGACTTCCTGTGCTTCTGCAGCCAGCCTCTAGTGGACACTCAAGGAACTGCAGGATTTTACACTTCAGCATCATCTTCATTTTTCAACACCAGAGGAAATGGTGTCTCACGTAGTCACAGTTCATCTTTATATAGGATCAATGTGATCACTCACCGTGACCTCACACAGACATCTGCCGGACGCACACTTCCAGATGTTTGTGTCCACACATAAAGCCCTAAAGGACAAAATAAGGAAATGTTTCTCTCTTCACCCGGAGTTTCTCCTCCAGCCTCCTCGTATTTATTCTGCAGAAAGTCAGAGTGAGCTGATGTGAGAACGCAGCAGGATATAATCAGGAGAATTCACCTGGAGCGAGTGGGAGGGGGTGGTGACGTTTATTCCCTGTGATCGCTGCACGACCATAGACTGTCTGCACGCCACCTCTACCATCTCCGTGCTCTAATGAACTTGCTACATTATGTTTCCTGTAGCATTGATAGAAAGACGCATATTCTCCTGAAATTCTCTAGAAATGTTCAGGAGTGTAGATGTGAAAACAGTAGTAGTGTGTATGTGTTTGTTTGGAAGTGAAGCAGAGCGACAGAGAGCACAAGGTAATGCGATAAGGAGCTAACGATCACCTGACCATGAGACATGTCTACATACGTTTATAATCTAACCCAGAACTTCCAACAGATATGCGTGTGCTGCTCCCTCGTTCATCAACAGCCACAGGCGGCGTTCTCAGAGCACAGCATGGAGCAGCGGCGCCGGACAGCTGGAGTCACGAGACAAAGGAGTTCCTGCTGTAATTCTACAGATTCACTCCCAACAGCGTGAGATAATACGATGTTTTTGATATAAACACATCAAAAAACACACAGATGGTCGTTGTTCTGAAACGTGACCACAAAGTGTTTTATTCTGAAAATAAACAGCATGTTTTAATGTTGTTTCTGTGTCTGACTTCCTGTTCCGCTCGATCTGCTCCATCATCCTGCAGAAACAGAAGCTGCAGAGGACTCTGGACTGACGGAGCGGAGACGCAACGGAGCGTGTGGAAGCACACACACTGCTAATGCTAACGTGACGGAGTGAACACGTGGTGACTGGATTTTTCAACAGGATGAGACGTCAGGTTGAGATAAACTCTCGGAGACAGGTTTCATGTTTTCACTCGTGTTTGATGATTTTACTTTATGAAAGGTACAAATAAGACTTTACACAAACTGAGTCAGCTGGACTGTGGGAGGAGTCTTCTTTTTTATTAAACCTAACTCTACTTTTACCTTTATTAACCTGGTCGATGGAACGTCACTCACAAAGACGCCTCACGTCTCAACAGAAGTGACGTGAACACTGAGAGCGTTCAACCATGATGGAGGATGTGGCGAGGAGGCAACGTCTCTAATGATACAGTCTCCATGGTAACCTCGACAACATCAGTTCAAGTCTATGAGCGGTTTGATCCAGACGCTCCGTCCTCATCGTCAGGAGGACAGGCGACGAAATCAGCCAACATGGACGCCATCGACTCCTCGTCCATCTGAGAGAGAGAGGGAGCGAGAGAGAGAGAGCGAGGGAGATGAAACATGTTTATGATAATGCTTTTAATTCCTTTTTAAGCCTCACCCCCGGAGAAGCCGTGATATAAAAAATTCAGTTTGACTTTCATGAGACAAATGTCCGATCATAATAATGACTTAAGTCGTAGTGTCAAGTGGGAGGAGCTCGAGAGCAGTTCCTTCACTCTTTCTGGCTCCTCCCACTTTACCAAATATGGCCATGTGCAGTTAAAAAAACATTTAAAGGAACCTCCTCCCTATTCATTTACCTTTTTCTTCTCTGAGCCTTGTCCCGCCTCTTCCTCCTTCTGCTCGCCCTCCCTCTTCCTCTTCACTCCCTGCCCCTCCTCTCCTTCACTCTCTCCTCCTCTTGCCTCCTCAGCTCCTTCTGTCTCTCCTCTCTCAGCCTCCGTCTCTTCTTCTCCTGGCAGTTTAGGATCTGTGGATGTTTCAGGATTGGCTGCTGCAGACTCTTGTTCCTGAAGCGCTGGTTGTAGCTCCTCCTGCAGGCTGGAGGTGGGATCTTCACTCCTGCTGACGAGAAAAGAGACACTTTATAAAGAAACAGATTCAGATTCTGTTTTCATTTATTCACATCCCGATGTGTTTGGATTTACAGATTCTTCTTCTTCTGCGTCTTTACTCGTGTGTCTCGACTTTTTTGAGATGTAGCAACACTAGACTGTCGGACAAGCAGCAGAAACATCCTATAAAGAAAGATCTTACTAAATTCTAAAGATATTTGTGAACGTTCAAAATGTTTGTTTTTGGAACGAGGTTCGGTTTGAGCAGCTGTGATGCAGCGCAGGACGTCAGGAGAAAATCTCAAAGCAACGACAGTTTGGATTGAAGGTTTCTGAAGCATCCTGGAAGTCAGGGGAATCTAAATGCTGATTGGCGCTGGCAACACAGCACCACACACACACAATCCACATCACATGGCGGTGATCCTTTTCGGTTGAAATGTACGTGTGATGTCTCTCTAGAGCGCAGAAAGGTTTACAGACCGATGCAGAGCTGGATAAACACTGAAGCGTCAGAGTCCACCACTTGGCAGATTTTCACTTCGTGTCATAAATGGACTCACTGTTTTCCTCTTAAGTCAAGCAAACAAACAGCAACCTTCCTTTTAGCTTGTTAGATATAAGAACAACAAACAGCTGTGTGTTTCTGTCTCCTCATCAGCAAAGACCCTGAAAGACGACTCGTCCCCTCAGCTGCTCGCTCACAGGAAGGCCGACCTAAAGGAGAGAAAGTCTGCCTACAGGTCTCACACACACACACACACACACACACACACACACACACACACACACACACACACACACACACACACACACACACACACACACACACACACACACACACACACACACACACACACACACACACACACACACACACACACACACACACACACTTGACAGCCAAAAAACTGTTTATGCAGAATTAAACTTGTGCTGGAGGATCTTTTGACCTCCAGGTGACAGTTTGGTTTCCTGTTAATTAAACCTTCATAACATTAAAGTGACACCACCCCCTACCTCCTCTCTCTCCCCCGTCCCCCTCTCAGCCTGCTGGAGCTGTCTCTCAAGAAACTGGCCATCAGGTTTGGAAAGTCCTGGAACGAACTTCGGAGCTTCGGAGTCCCGTAGCTGGTAAATAAACACTGACCACTCACTCCCAACTAAACCTGAGGACAAGAAATTAGACAAATCCACTGTGTGTGTATGTATGTGCGTGTGTGTGTGTATGTGTGTGTGCGTGCGTGCGTGTGTGTGCGTGCGTGCGTGTGTGTGTGTGTGTGTGTGTGTGTGCGTGTGTGTGTGTGTGTGTGTGTGTGTGTGTGTCTGTCAGAGTACTGTATGGAGCACTGGAGGGACGACTGGTTCTTTGGGTATCAGTGTATGAACGGTTCCAACCCGAGGATGATCCGGAGGTGTAAGAAGCTTCCTTCCGTCGAGAATTTCCTCATCACAGCGAACATGGTGCAGAGCTCCATGAGTCCCCGGACTCACCTGGACAGAGAACTGAAGGTGGAGAAAACTAAATCTGTTCTTAACCACCTGTACAGGACTCATTAATGTTTACATCACCCGTATCATTGTTCTTAATGCCCCGCCTCCTCTCAGGCAGGTAATATCTACCTGTTGGACTGTGCCATCACAGACCAACACAATCCGAGGTACACGTCAGCATATCGCTGCTCCGCTTTGCCTCCTGTACCAACACCCGGACCAGGGACTCATACCTGTTGCTATACAGGTAAATGACTCCTCTCCTCGTGACCACAGAGTCGCACTGAAGGACTGACGGAGATTTCATGTAAACCTGAACAATGTTTTTATAACACAGAAGATCATCCTCAGACGTATCATCATACTGTGAGGAGGCGTGTCCACAGACAGCGTTCTTTTTCTGGCAGCGCCTGCTTTCAATATTTTGCAGAACCGCATTAAAAGTATTAATAAAGAGATATTTATACCAAGAGAGGCTATGAGCCATGAATTATTTGGAGAAAACAGACACATCTATGTAAAGTTAGACATTAAACACCCCCATGTACCTGGAATGGAACGATCCTCATGCTCGACTGTAAGACTGGCGGTCGACTGAGGTCTGACCAACGAATGGTCAAAGATTTGAGACTATGGGGTCACCTCTTCAGAGAATATATCATGAAAACATTCAAATGAACGTAACAAATTTTGAGTGAAAGATCCTTAAATGTTGGTGAGGGTACTGAAATACCTCTGAGCAGATCAAACATTAACCATGAATACAGGTGTTTCTTCTACATGTCAAAACAAACAGCTGATCATCAAAGGCCTCTCCAACACTAAACATCTCTTTTGCTGTTTCTTTAGCTGGAGCAGACTCCCGGTTTGGACACGCCCATTTTCCTGCCCACAAACCCGCCCCTCACCTGGCTGCTGGCCAAGATGTGGGTGCGTCACTCTGAGTTCCAGGCGTTCCAGCTGCTGTCTCACCTGCTCAGGACTCACCTGGTCTTAGAGGTGTTCTGTGTGGCAACTCTACGACAGCTGCCTGCTGTGCACCCTGTTTACAAGGTGATCATACGCACAGTCATCATACGCACAGTGATCATAGGCACACATTGATCATACACACAGTGATCATGCACACACAGTGATCATACGCACAGTGATCATAGGCACACATTGATCATACACACAGTGATCATGCACACACAGTGATCATACGCACAGTGATCATAGGCACACATTGATCATACACACAGTGATCATGCACACACAGTGATCATACGCACAGTGATCATACACACACAGTGATCATACACACACAGTGATCATGCACACACAGTGATCATACACACACAGTGATCATACGCACAGTGATCATACACACACAGTGATCATGCACACACAGTGATCATACACACACAGTGATCATACGCACAGTGATCATACACACAGTGATCATGCACACACAGTGATCATACACACAATGTGATCATACACACACAGTGATCATACACACAGTGATCATACACACAGTGATCATACGCACAGTGATCATACACACACAGTGATCATACACACACAGTGATCATACACACAGTGATCATAGGCACACATTGATCATACACACAGTGATCATACACACACATTGATCATACGCACAGTGATCATAGGCACACATTGATCATAGGCACACATTGATCATACACACAGTGATCATACACACACATTGATCATACACACAGTGATCATACACACACATTGATCATACGTACAGTGATCATACACACAGTGATCATAGGCACACATTGATCATACACACAGTGATCATACACACACAGTGATCATACGCACAGTGATCATACACACACAGTGATCATACGCACAGTCATCATACGCACAGTGATCATACACACACATTGATCATACGTACAGTGATCATACACACACAGTGATCATACGCACAGTGATCATACACACACAGTGATCATACGCACAGTCATCATACGCACAGTAATCATACACACACAGTGATCATAGGCACACATTGATCATACATACAGTGATCATACACACACAGTGATCATACACACAGTGATCATACACACATTGATCATAGGCACACATTGATCATACACACAGTGATCATACACACACAATGATCATACACACAGTGATCATACACACACAGTGATCATACGCACAGTGATCATACACACACAGTGATCATACGTACAGTGATCATACACACACAGTGATCACACGCACAGTGATCATACACACACAGTGATCATACGCACAGTCATCATACGCACAGTAATCATACACACACAGTGATCATACACACAGTGATCATAGGCACACATTGATCATACACACACAGTGATCATACGCACAGTGATCATACACACAGTCATCATACGCCCAGTGATCATACACACAGTGATCATACGCACAGTGATCATACGCACAGTAATCATACACACACAGTGATCATACGCACAGTGATCATACGCACAGTGATCATACACACAGTGATCATACGCACAGTGATCATACACACACAGTGATCATACGCACAGTAATCATACACACACAGTGATCATACGCAAAGTGATCATACGCACAGTAATCATACACACACAGTGATCATACGCACAGTGATCATACGCACAGTGATCATACGCACAGTGATCATACGCACAGTGATCATACGCACAGTGATCATACACACAGTGATCATACGCACAGTGATCATACACACACAGTGATCATACGCACAGTAATCATACACACACAGTGATCATACGCACAGTGCTCATACACACACAGTGATCATACGCACAGTGATCATACTGGTCTGACATTGTACTGGACCCTGACAGAGAAATTCCAAATGATGCTATTTGATGCAATGTCTCAACAGATAAAACTGTGATTGTTTTTTTTTTTCTTCGAGCGGCTTTGGAGGGATGTGTGGACCACAGTAACAAGCACATATTATGATGTGCTGCACAGTCTCGAAGAAGAGGGACTGCTACACATCTCAAACATGTTGCACTACGCAGTGACCTTCAAACCTTCACTGAGGGCTGGAACCATCACCCACTCCGCACAGAAGGAAACCTGACCCCTCAGCAGTTGTGGCAAATGGGGCTGCTGCAAAACAGCACAGCCGAGGTTGATAATGTTGAGGTGCATGCTTACATTACTGCATTTATCTCTGTTGAACATACAGTCCTCTCAACAACTGAAACAACAAGGCCAGTCATAGGAATTGGCCAACATACACTTTTGCTTAATTGAAACAAGGGTTGTCAAAGTAAAGTTGTTTGTTTGAATCCTAGCAAGAACTTGACATTGACTAGGAGAGTGCCCTTCACAGTCATGAGCACCTTCCAGAATGTGGGGTTATGGTCCCAGATTTCCCCTCACCTCTAAGTGACCAAGATGTGGCAGACCTTCAAGCTGCTGTGGACCCTACAGCATCATCTGACAACCATGGTCGAGACATTTACTACCACTGTCTTCAAATGTTTCAGTGAACGGTCATTTTATGTCAGTTAGAGGCCTCTATAGTGCATATAGTGTTGTTAAGTTTGGGGATCAAGAACACACACACACACACACACACACACACACACACACACACACACACACACACACACACACACACACACACACACACACACACACACTATATGCTGTATATATAATTCCTATAAATCAATCTTAATGTTGTGTTAATGTTCATGTTACTGTTTATTGTGGACTGTCCGAATATTTTGACAAATTGTATTTTTATGCTTTGGCAACGTTGTTATAGTTACTTTCATGCCAATAAAGCCCCTTTGAATTGAATTGAATTGACTATATTAATAAGGGTTTCAATGTTACACTTATGTTACAATGTTACTTAAATGTTTATATTTTACTGGAAGTTAAGAACAAATCCATATTTGTAAAGAAACGTACAAATAATTGTTAGTGCAGAAAGGAAAAGCCAACACCTTATCCTTTTAGTGTGGTATGGTGCTCAATGAAAAATCAATACATCACAGAACAGAACAGAAAGTTGTCAAAAGAAAGGAGTACACAAACAGAACATCAAAGAACTACAGTTTTTAGAAATAACTTCCAGAGAGGGGGCGTGGTCAGACACAGCTCATTACATTTAGAACAAGAAACTTCACACACATGTTTTGAGGCGCTCTGACACTTATTTAAACTGGTTGAAGAGGAGGAGGTTATGTTAGCTATAAAGCATGCTGCTGGCATCATTCTACATGGGAATAGTTTTTTTTTAATGTTAACTTATGAACACTATCCTACGCTGGCCGGGATGGGGTCACACTCTCTGCAACGGCTGAAACACTAGGATTTTGACGTTGAGGATGAGACAGCTGAGTGTGGGTTCCGTGGCACCTTTCAGCCGTTGCATTTGTTTCTGGATTTGTGCATTTTCTTTAGAATGTGCAGTGTTTCTAAATATGCTGCGTGTTTTTCTCAGTGTGCGTTGTTTCAGCCGTATTATCCCTTTTCAAATACCCAAATAATTAAATGAATGACTGTTTTGCCGAATGAACTAATTAACCATTATATAAAACTATTTAAAATGTTAAAAACTATAAACAGCTTGAACATTTAAAGTGCTGTAAAACAATTCTGCCTCAAAGAAATTAAAAGTCAGTGTAGGCTGACACTGGTCTACACTGCGCTAGATGGAATGCCTCAACCAGGACTTCTTTAAAATCTTTGAAGGAAGTCATGTGTTTAACAGGGAAGGTGATGGTTTTAATGCAAGCAGCGACATTTGGATAACATATTCTGTGTTCCCCAAAATGTGACTCGCAGTGATGCTCAGACTTCACATTCACTTTGAACCTCATTTTCTCCTCCTGAAGGACAGGAACGTGGCCTTGCCCCGTTATCCACTGTAGAAATGCCTCTACAGTGAGTTGTGGTCCTGAAGCCTCCACCTCTGATTCCACTTCATCTGAAGTTAAAAGCAATGACAATAGAATGAGAATGAGATTAGACAGCAAAAACGTCCTCCCGTAGTTTGTCCAAGTATAAGGAGAGTAGTTGAGCAATAATACCAGGATTATTGATGAGGAATAAAATAGAAAGGGCTTTGTTACGGCTACTACAGAGACAAAACTGGATCGCAAATGCCAGAGTGTGCTTAATATGCTGCTGGTTGAAAATGTTAAACAATAGGCTTATATGCTTGTATGATATCTTAATAAAAAGTAAGGAGGAGATACAGTACCTCCACCACTATAAAACAACAAGGCTAATTCCTTTGTTTTTGTTATACATTGAATACATTTTAAGATCAAAAGATGCACATGAAACAAAAGTTTAAATTAAAACATGTTCTGCTATATAGATGTGGTAAACATGAGGAGCATTCTGGTAATATTAAGGTGCTTTGTCCTAAGTTTTTAATGTATATAGATATCAATACCAGGAAATAAAAGCTTAAATTCTCAACTTTTGTCTCACATGCATATTTTATCTTAAACTCGTAAGTCAGGGAAGCTGGTAGCCTATAACAAATGGAGTCGATTTGCCCTGTACAACATCAAGAAGATCAGACCTTACCTGTCAGAACACGCTACACAGCTCCTGGTACAGGCTCTTGTGATATCACACATCGACTATTGCAACTCTCTGCTGGCAGGTCTTCCTACATGCACTATCAAACCCCTGCAGATGATAAAAAATACAGCAGCACGACTTCAACCTTCCTAAAAGAGAACATGTCACTCCGCTGTTCACATCCCTCCACTGGCTCCCAGCTACTGCTCGCATCAAATTTAAAACTCTGCTGCTCGCTTACAAAACAGTCACAAAAACTTCTCCTCCTTACCTCTATAATCCAGGTCTACACTCCCTCCCGCCCACTACGCTTTGCCAATGAAAGGCGTCTGATTCAACCTTCACAACAGGGTCCTAAGATGCTAAATAGACTCTTCTCCTCTGCTGCCCCCCCCGGTGGTGGAATGAACTTACAAACTCCATTCGATCTGCAGAGTCCCTCTGCACCTTTAAGAAAAAGCTAAAGAGCTCTTTATAAGTACCTACGACCTGATGATGGTTTAGATATTGTTGTTGATGATGATAGTAATGATGATGGTGTTAAGAAGTGTTTAATGTAAAATGAAGACACTGACGTCTCACTTTATGTGTATGTGGAAGGAAGAGAGAGACAGACCGTGTGCGTGTCAAAATCCACTTATTAGCTCATCTCAGACAACTGTGTGTGAGACTGAAAGGTTTCCATGGTGATATGAATTCAAAGGGACTGCTATAATTTAATTCTGGGGAATTTAGTTGGATTTAACCTCTGAAACTCCCGATCTGTGTCCAAAGAAAATCAGCACATAACAACATATCTAACAGTTATGTGAGAATGTAGCTTGCTTCTCATTGTTTTAAATCAACATTAACAATAAACTACCGGAACCATATTTGTGTAAGTGGACTTCAGTGTTGTAAACAGCATCCAGCAGTCTGTGCTGTCGCTCGTTTTCCTCTTTTGATCGACGAAATTGCTTCTCATGTTCTGCTATCGTTCTTTTAAACAGATCAAATATCTCTTTAGCAGTAACAGTCAGTCTCTGGTTGATGAAAGATCTCAGTGTTTTAGCTTTAGACATTTTCACACCCGAGCAGAGCAGCTTTTTCTAAACACACACACCGGAAAAAAATAGTAGCCTATCTGGTGTTAGCTTTGTCGCTTTAATCACGTTTGTGTCCCAGCTAGCATGCTAAGCTAATTCCATACTTGTCTTCTTCTTGTGGGTATATTACTGCCCTCCGAAGGACAAACTACCGGACACACTCACGTTTATAGACATAAGCTTCTTTGAAAGTCAGCAGGATTTCATTTAAACGCTAAAACAGATGACAATACTATGAAGAGCCCTGGATCGAGTCTACTCTTCTTCTATTTGTTGTTGTTTTCTGGCGGTTGGCTCACAACGTATTGGTGCATTACCTCCACCTATCTGTAGGTGGTGTAGATCAGAAACCTGAAACACCAAGCTAATGAAGTTAGCTTAGCTTGCAAGCTGGAACTAGCGACAAAGCTCAAATCAGATACCGGTTTTAAATGATGTGTGTGAATAAAAAGCTTCTGTCCATGTGTGAAAATGTCTAAAGTCCAAATACTGAGATCTTTCGTCAACCAGAGACTGACTGCTGCTGCGGAAGAGATATTTGATTTGTTTGAAAGAACGATAGCAGAACATGAGGAGGTAATCTGTCGATCAAAAGAGGAAAATGAGAGACAACACAGACTGCTGGATGTCGTTTTAAAACCTGAAGTCCGCTTACACAGATTAGGTTTGTACAATTTAATGATGTCGACATTTTAAACTGATGGGAAACCAGCTGTCTTAGCTGCTTTTTGTCGGAATGTCCTCACCCCGCCCATTCTGCTGATCCCTTTAAAAACATATTTCTTATAGTCTGTCTGTCAGTCTGCCTCTGTGTGTGTCTGTGATTGGCAGAGAATCATACCTACAGTTCAGCTGAAAGGCTTGGAGAGGGTAAAAGGCTCCAGCAGCACTTGTAGTACGAAGATCAATTTGATGAAGTCCAAGGCAAATTTCCCACTGGGACAATACAGTTCATCTTATCTATCTTATCTTGTCTTAACTTATTAAGTTAATATGACACGTTTCAGCTTGTGACCTTTGATGACCCTGCTGGAGGCTACAAGCTGAATCATGTTGGTCTTAAAAAGTTCATAATTCAAATGGTTGTTTCATTCTGATTTTTTATAGATCTTATTGACTGATATTTCTTTCTCTTATCAGCCCTGATTGGTGAAACCTTAAGTACTTTTATTATTTTTATCTCCTTTATTAATATATTTTATAGGCTTTTTTATCATATTAGTCTGTTATTTCTTATCTGACAATCGCATTTTTGTTTGTAAAATTGTCTGTGAGTTCTTTTGTTTGCTGTCCTGTAATTGTAAATGTATTTTATGTTTTTTGTTCGTACCTGCCTTTAGAGACTACGCATGAAATGTAGCTTTTGTGCTAATTCCGGCATATTGACTTTGATGGGATTTGCTGATTCATGTGCAATGTCCTAATTCAATAAATACAATTTAAATTGTTGTCCTTCTCTTCATTGTGTTGTTTCTTGTTACATCTGTTTCATATTGTGTGTCATGATGGACGTCGCTTTGCTAGCTGCAAAACAAATCTGCCCACAGATACAGTCACCTGAACCTGAACCTGAAGTCCTAGTTTGGTTGTCATGAAACCAGAATTTATTACTTGGATAAGTTATCACTAAAAATCAAACAAAATTGGGCGCAGAAGACGGAGAGGATGGACTTTTCTCATCATTGGGGGGTTTGTGGACAGACTAGAGACACTTATTAGTGTTAGAGGAACATGGTGAAGTGGATTATACAGAATATTCGACCTTTAAATAATTCTACTTACTTGTGGGATGACTTGTCTATTGCTCTCCACTCTTTTCAACGCCATCGATAATTGGTAACCTTGTCAATAAATAATTCAGTATATGTTAGAAGAATGTGCCGACACTATGAAAAGATGTGTGACATCACTGTTTTAACATCTAACAACAGATCACATAGAGAGAGTTTGATTTCATCTTGATACTGTTCATCATTCCACATATTTCTCCCCTTTGATCCTATTTGAATAAGTGCATTAATACGTCATGTTTTAGATGATGAGGACGAGGATTTCTGTTGTGATGAAGGACAGCTGTCAGTCATCCAGTGTTCAACTGTCAGGACTATAAACTCTCCCAGAGCACTGGAGCATGGTGCTGCTGATGCAAAGTGGCTCTTTATGGAAATGTTCTGACTGACTCCAACAGGGATCACTGTCATTACTCTGTTTATGAATCAATCAATTAATCATTTACCAGTCTTCCCCTGGATAAATGCAGATATTTTAAAACTGATGAAAGAGCGAGATCTCGCACTGAAAATGGCCATTAAGACCAAATTGTTCCACGACAAATTTCATTTTGCCATGTTAAGAAATAAGGTGATAACAGGGTTGAGGAAGGCTAGGGCTGATTTTTTTATGACAATAATTAATGAGGCGAGGGGAAATTCTAAATTAATATGGAGTCAGTTAAAAAAGCTCCTGGGTCAACAAACCAAAGCAGGAAAATAAATTGAACTTAGCCTGAATGGAAACCTGACTAAGGACCCAGCTGAAGTAGCTGGAGCTCTTAATCGATACTTTGTCGATTCTGTAGCAACTATTGCACAGAGCTTTTCTGCTAAGCAGGTTAATCTGTGCTTGGCAAACAAAACAGAGCCAGCTTTCCATTTTATAAATGTTAGTGAATCAAAGATCACAGAAATTATTAGATCCCTCAATCCATCAAAAGCAAAAGATGATTTTGGGATGGACACAACAATGGTTAAGGATCTTGGTGCAGCATTTGCCAAACCCATCACCAAAATCATTAATCTCTCAATATCACAGGGTGAATTCCCAAGGGTGTGGAAATCTGCCGTTATTTCACCAATTTACAAATCTGGTGATCCCCATTCACCCTCATTCATCAGCATTCTTCCTATTATGTCTAAAGTTGCAGAGAAATGGGCGGCTGAGCAAAATATACATCACCTGAACAACAGCTCTTATCACCTGCATCCAATGCAGTTTGGATTCAGATCCAACCACTCAACAGAGACAGCTAATTGCTTCTTCATTGAAACATCAGATGACAACGTAACAAAGAGGTGAGATGTTGTAAAGCGTCAGCAGGAGTAGTCGAGTGACATCACACACATTACCCTTCTGCAATATTACCAGCATCATATTGATGTCCCTGAAGGTTTCACAATGTGTTACAGAAGAGTGAGAGGCATGGCATGCAAACACACAGCGGGAGCTTTAGATACACAAACAATCATACATGCACACACACACACACACACACACACACACACACACACACACACACACACACACGCACACACACACACACACTAACACATGGACACACACAACATCGTTCCAGCTTGACCTTTCACCACCTCACATTGGAAACAAGATGTAACAGAAGCGTAAATATCACACCTTTGACCGGCAATATGTGAGAGCCAATAGAGAGTGAGTACTGATGATAACATCAAAGCAGTGAAACAGACAAAAATGCTGACTGTACACTCGGAAACGCTTGATGAAGCGTTTATTCAGCTCATTCAAAGAGAAATGAGCGTGCTCGGCTGAAATTCAGAGACAAAAGAAAAGTGACCAGATAAAGATCAATAACACCACATATGTAGAATTAAACAGATTGTGTTATGTTAGATACTGATGCAGCAAGTCTGAGGCCCCGTGTCCACCTATAGCGTTTTTTTGGCTTGTGCGCTTGATGGAGCGTTTGTGCGCTGAGAAGAAAAGAGCTGCACATCCCACGTCCGTCCTGTCTCCATGACAACAGTCTGAAGCCAACAGCTGCTATTTGATCAACACAGCGCCGTTATTTTTTACTGCATGTTTTATATTTGAGATCGTTTTTTTCCTGATCAGACTCGGAGCGAAGAGGATGCGAGTACAAGACACGATCCGTAGATGGCAAAAATTCTAGGAATATCTCATATTTTGAAAAAGACGGCTCCCTCAACAGCGCCTTTCTAAAAAGTTTGAAGATTTACACGCTGGTGCTCAGAATAAATGTTAGGTGGCCTTACATGCTCAAACTTCTGCATGAATGTGCTTCATGCACTCTGTGTGTGTGCCCGCTCTGCTCTCAGACAGGAGACACAGAGATGTCACCTGGGTGCTGTGTTTTCTTTTAGTCCTGACTGATGGCGTATGTATATATGATGACTTGGAGGGAATGTTTGTCTATAAATATTTATTAAAGTAAATTCATGCTGATGTAGTCTCTCATTACTGTTAACGGTGTGTTCAGTGGTAATTAAAAACAAGACAATTCCACAACTTTAGATACACAGACTGGACCTCTTGTTGCTGTGGTATCAAATATTGTTTCTACCAGACCAGTATGGTTGTTCCGTTAACATTACAATCCTGTCTGCGACCCAATACTTTTTTCTTCACTCTTATTTGGCCTCCAGATCTCGTCCCTCCAGAGTCAGATTCATTCCCAGGAGACAGACCTGCAGAGCCAGGAGGGTGAGCTGACCAGGGCAAAGGCGGACCTTGGCAGGCTGCAGCAGGAGGAAAACCAGCTGGAGCTGAGTCTGGCTGCCGGCAAGATACAACTGGAGACCATCATCAAGTCCCTGAAGGCCACACAGGATGAGATCAACCAGGTAGGAAACAGATCTTGTGTGTTTGTCTGAAACGTGCCAACAGAGGGCGCCATTGCACTGTGTTATATAGTGTCAGTATTTGGTCCCCTTGAGACACTGGAGGAACTCCAACATAACCTTTAGCTCTTTGTGGGTGTCGATTCCATTCAGCCTCCGCGGCTGTGGTTTGTTTTTTCTTCCAGTTGCTCTTGCTGCCCATCACCACAGCAGCATACTGCATCCATACATCAGACTACTTGGGATTAGATCATGATGTAGTCTGAGTGTCTGTTCTCTCTTTCTGTAAGGATTACATTCATTAGTGACCTGCAGTCTATATGACGCCACTGCCTCCCCATGACAACCATGTGGCCCCCCCTCCAGTAAGGAAGCCTGATGGAGGGTCAGCGTCTCAGGAGATGATCATTGTAATAATGTCCAGTCATGTTGCTTCCAGTGATCGTCATGTTGACTTCATGACAAATGTCCCATGTACCTAATTAGTAATCATAAAACCTTTCATAAAATCTGCCACTAGGTCTACCAAAGATCTAAATCCTGTCCTATGCTCTATTAAATGTCAGCATGCCCCCATTTAGGGGAGGAAACCCCCTATGTGATATCCATAATCTATCTACTGAGTATCAAATACTAAAAAACAACAGCTCAACAAAGAACAGCTGTTCTGGTAAGCTTGGATTCTGATAGACTCCAAGAGGTCAAAATTTCAGTGAAAAGTCAGTAATCAAACCTCAAAGGTGTAATATGAAGATGGCCAACAGGGTACCCCGTGCACAGCCTCCACGTTCTCATGTGCGCTCGGTGCAGGAACATACTGTACCATGAAAAATTAATCAAAACTCTGTGGCACACTAAGAAGAACTTTATTCAACTGTGAGCGAACAACGCGTTTCGCCTGTAGCTTCCTCAGGTTGGGCGAACAGTTATCCTTCATTTCATAGTTGTAACGGCCCTTTTTCTTTCTTCTCAGCCAGAAGGTCAGACTTTCCACCGAAGGAGGGAGGAAGCCTACGGGCAGCACCACTGGCAGACCCAGAATGGACCTGATCACTCACTGCCTCAGAGACGTCCACCCCAATGACAGGTGGTTGCAGATCTCAGAAAAGAACTGGAGGGAGTGAAGGCTCTTCTGAAAGAGGAGACAGATCTAAGCAAGGCAGGGCGGGAGAGATACACCATCAGTGAGTCAAAGATCCAGGAGGTAGAAGAAAGGTTGAGGGTGGAGCGAGAAGAGAGACTGCAATGTGACCAGGAGATCAGGATGCTCAAACAAAAACTGAAGCACTTGAAGAAGCTCCAGGAGACAACCTGTAGTGAACCAAATCAGCAAGAAACTCTGCAGTCTGAAAAAGACGCCCTGCTGAAAAAGATTAAGGTCATGCAGAAAGAAACCTTCAGCAAGGACATCGACCGCCAAGCAGACCATGGCCTTAAAGTACCAGCTGGAAGAAGTAACACTAAGCAGGCAACACCTCTTCTCCAAACATAAGAAACATCAGGCCATTAAAACAGCAGAGTTAAAGAAAATTTATCACAAAGAGCGACTTGAGGAAATCTCTCAGAAAAAACTGTACAGAGGAAGGGAGGAACAAAAGTCAAATTTGGAGGATTTGAAAACAGAACGTAGTCATCTCGAAATAAAAGAGAAGCAGCTGCATAGTAAAGCTGACAAACAAGAAAAGTTTGAACAGAGACAGGTGACACTAGATGTCACAAAAGATAAGTTGGCAGTTATGAAAAAACAGCCGGCCACCTCCTTGACCATTAAAGAGGAGGCGCAACTGTCCAAGAATGTGGCTGAACAAAGAGCAGCAGCAGCCAAAACACAAAAAGAGGAGAGAAAGAAGGCCCAAGAGCTCGCGTCTATTACTGCTCACAGGGAAACAAAGATCCGTGAGAAAGAGCAGATCAAGGGGGCTGAGAAACAGGAAGAGCTGGTCTTGCACCAGGCCCTGAAGGAAGCAGACAGGTTGTTTCTTGAGGAAGAAAAACTAAAGGCCAAAGCAATCAAGGCAAATAACATTAAGTATAGAGATCTGAATGTTAAATTAATAGCTGAAAAAAATGCCTGTCTGGAAAAAGTAAAAGAGGAGGACCAGGATGCTGAAAAGAAGATCTCTGAACATTTTGCTGAGAGAGAGAAGGAGTTGGAGGATTATGTTCAGAGTGAACTTAAGAAAGCTGCAGACACTGGACGGTTTGCCATAATAAATGTCAAAAATGGTAAGAATGATCTGCAGCAGCTGTGCATCCCACCTATTTCCAAAAAGGAACCGCCTGCAGGAATGCGGTGCTCTTCTCCTGGAGTGGAGCATTCCTCATATTGTACCGCTGGTACCGGAGAAGAACTGCCGAGATTTGGGAATGAGAAAACTGAAAGAATGAGAACAGAACAAGCTGCTCTGAAGACTCTGAAAGGCCAATCCTAAACAACATTGTGTGTATGGGTTTTCTCCTGGTGCTCAGGTTTATCCCTCAATACAACATGTCTGTTGTGCAAACCAGCATTATTATGTCTTTCAAGTAAAACAGAAATCAGACAGACCAATTTGTTTCGCTTGAACGAACTATACGAACTTTATTCATAGATAACATACATCACAAACGTGCAATATATTTATCTGTATAGTAATTTTACTCATAGCTTTTCTTCTTATATCTATTTATATCTGCACCTTATTTTTTCTATGTGAATACTTGCTGCTGTTTTTATCCTGCACTAACGTGTCAAATAATAATATTTGTTAGTATCACTCTGTAACCTTGACCCACTTTAGTTATAAATGTGTAGATAGATTTGTTCTTGCAATGCACTGCATCATTTGTACATAAACACATACAAGATCTTGAGTGTGGAAACATTTAAACTGTTTCTGTAGGCTTAAATCATCGACTGTAAATATTAATGGAAGAAGCCTGAGTGACGTCACCCATCTGTTACTGCAGGGGGCTACGGAAGCTCATCAACACCATCTTTATATAACTGAAATACATACAAAACTATAACAGGCTGTATGGGCGATATACAAATAGACTATATGAAGTATATTTAATTTCTAAGAACTCAAGGTTATTTATATATCAATACTGTTTTTTAGTTCATTAATATTTCACAACTGATGTCAAGACAATGCTTAAACTTTCTAGAATGAAATAGAAACAATGCCATAGGTGACAATATTGTTGAAAGCAGCGGGTTGACTCCAAGTGTCATCGTATAAATCATATGTGAGACAAAATGTATTAGGAATAACTATAAAATGTTTAATTATATATATATATTACAGAATACAATTATATTGTGTCTTGTTGTTAAGTCTTAATCAATTGTTTGTGGCCACCTCCTCCCACATACACATCCTTAGGGCCCCATTGTACCAGGTCACCCTGAAATCCTGGCTGCATTAGTTTCCTGTTAGGGGCTGGTGACAGCATAGGGTCAAGTGAAAAGTCAAATAACTTGCTTTTATGTTGAGATAACAGTCTAAAGAAGATAAAAATGACATATTTTAATGTTTGGTGTCCTTACTTAAAAAATGACAGACTTTGATATACATACCTTTTGAATTTTTGTTTAAATTTTCAATTTCCGCCTAAACTACGTGTGTTTAAGTGTGAAAAATTCAAAAATTGAAAATGGCATTGATAAAAACTTTGCATAATTGTAACTAATAACTATCTGTAAACATCCTGTCCTTATTTGGTGAAATTCTGATTCTGATTCCCAGAGGTACATGTGATAAGGCTAGAGCTGTCCCTTTTGGAGAAGCCCTAATTTGACCTATTTTTGTTTTTGGTAAGATGCATAAAACATCCAAAAAAAGTTATTTTGCAGTAAAAGATTTTTATACAACTATCCGTTTCATAAACTAGACATGTTCAAGTTATGAAAAAATATGGTTGTGCTTTGTTCTACCTCAGGTAGGGGTATCTGAACTTTTAGGGGCCCAAGTTCCTCTACTATACGGTGATGAGCCTATTGGAATGACAGAGAAGGACAATTGTTATACCGTATTGGTCCGAATATAAGACGACCCCCGTTTTTCAACACTCACATTTAGAAATAAAGATTTGCAGACCAGATCTTTTTTATAAAAAACTTTTTTTTTGAAGAACTTCATTTTATTTGAAAATAACAATATTAAAAACACATTGAATTAAACACCTGTTGTATTAATAATTATAATAATAATTAACATACCGTATTTATCGGTATAGGCCTACGGCACTTTTCAAAACAAAGTGTTTCACAAGGGCGAACTATGTACAGTATGATTCAAAGTTAAAATCAATTAAACAATCAAGCAATATTATCAACATGTTTTTAACATTTTGAAATAACAGAGGAAACACAGGCAACATTTTTAACTAAACTACCGCTAAACTAAAACTCGCCAAACCTCCTCCGATGTCTCCTCTCTATTTCTCACACACACACACACACACACACACACACACACACACACACACACACACACACACACACACACACACACACACACACATACTCTGCCCCGCTGTGTTCGCTCTCGCTCTCATCACTCCCCAATATTAAAAACACATTGAATTAAACACCTGTTGTTTAACAAGTTTCAGATCATGAGGTAAATGTATTGGCGTAATCCCAGGATCAGTCTGCAGAGGGCGCTGAACGACTTGCTCTGTAAATCACGCCATAGTTCCCCGATATGAGACCAAGAATTTCACCAGAATTTCACCTTCAAGCCTCTACGTAAACCACTGAAACCTCTTACATAGACTCTCTTCTCCCAGCTCTGGAGAGCAGCCCTCCCCTGGCAGCCCTGCAGCATTCTGCCCCCCCAGGAAGGCTTCCAGAAAGCTGGCCAATCAGAAGAGAGTGGGCACATGGGGAGGGGGGCCTTAACGAGACAGCAGCTAAAAGAGGCTGAAATGAGGGTTTTTACTAACTCCAGTATCAGATCAATAAGATCATTAAAGCTGCTCTAAAGGTTTCACAGACTGACGACATGAGAGGAGAACATGAGTCCCAAATAATGTTATTTGTTGATTTGAGAAGTTGTCCCCCATGTCTCAGATGTTAAACATGTTCTGTTTTTGTGCTCATAGCATGTCTGTGTGTTTTGTTCTCACAGGATGGTGAACACGTGTCTCGCCGACGAACTGAAAGAAATCCACGCGTTCGAACAGAAGACGCTCACACCTGAACAGTGGGAGAAACAGAAAGCACAGTGACACGCACACACACAACACTTACTCTCTCTGATATGTGGACAGAAAACTCAAACTCTCCTTCACTTCCTGTAAATGATCAGCAGTGATGAAAACACAAACATGTTCTGGTGGCAATAAAAAAACAACCTGATGATATAATATTTTGTCTGTTTGTTATTTCCTGCTAATGGCTGACGTCAGAAACATCATATTAAGACTGTTGAACACATAAAACAAAATGGATTTCAGAGCAGCTTGAACAAAAGCTTCAACGACAAAACATAGTTGACCTGATTGCCAGGTGGGAGCGGTGTAACGGTTTGTCAGGAGGTTTAAAACCCGCCTCAGCTCCAGCTCTCAGCCTGTTGTTAGCTTGACCGAAAGTTAGACTGAGACAGCATTTCCAGCATGGAGACCGCCATCGATGGGACTCCAGCGCCCCCTGCAGGAACAGACGGGTGATGTCACTCAGGCTTTGTTAATATTTACAATCTATGGATTTTAATTAATATTTGCAAAACGATATTTTGACAACCTCATAGCCTCTCGCCCCCCCCCCTGAGATCTCTGGCGCCCCCCCTAGGAGGGCCCAGTCCCCAGGTTGGGAACCAAAGGTGAAGTGTGTGCGTTTGGAGGATTATAATGTTAAAAATCATTTTTATCTGCAGTATATAACAACATAAAACAATACACTTTTAACAGCTATAAAATCCAGGTGTGTATTTCTGATAATCTCTCCTCATGAACATGTCAGAGAGCATTAGACATGCAGCTGAGCGACTCTCTGTGTGTTTTCAGTGTATTAATAAACAGGGTTATTCTTATTCTAATGGATGGTGGAGAGCTTTCAGGAGGATTAACTCCACACTCAGTCTGCTTCATGTTTAAGTAAAGCAGCCGCCTTCTTTCTCGCCACGCTCAGGTGTCATTGTCTCATTTACATCCGCAGCTTTATGCCGTGAAAATAAAATAAATTGTGTTTGCGACGAGAAACAACTGAACCCTGATCTGATTTTCTCCATCAGTGAGCGGGAGACAGAGATGGAGCACGAGCATCGAGTGAGTGGGGATTACTTCCACCACTTAACCGCCACAGGCTGCTAATGGAAGAGTCAGTGTGTGTGTGTGTGTGCTCTTATTTCAGGGTGGACAACATGACAATGAGTTTGTGATTTAGACCCCAGCAGCAGATTTTCCACCTGAGAGAAAAACAGAACTGAATCTGAGAAAATATTATGTTTCTATTTTGCTCTGAGTGAAACTGAGCCGACAGTTTTTGTGTTTGAAAATGTATTTTATGTTTCAGCGTATGCTAAGGTGTTCAGTCAGTACTTCAGACTTTCCATGTGGGGGTCATGAAGGTCAACTGCAAAACGTTTCCCAGAACACAAAAACACTTCAGTAGGTGAAACATTTCATTTATTGCAAAAACATTTAAAAAAAACACCTAAAAACTTAGAGTAAGGGGGCTCGCTGGTAGTCTAGTGGTTAGTGCGCCCCATGTAAGGGGCTCCCTTCCCACATGTCACTCCCCACCCTGTCTCCCTGATTTTTGACTCTGTCCACTGCCTGTCTCTAAAATAAAGGTATTAATCCCCCCCCCCAAATAAAAAAAAAACAAAGTAAGTAAGTAAAAAACTAAATCAAAATCCTGAACAACAACCATGTGTCAAGTAAAGGAGGAAGTGGGACGCAGAAGGGCTTCGGATCAAGAGAGAACGTTTTCACAATGTCATTTCCTGTTTATACAGGTTAGTACTCCGAGGGGTAGTTTACACTCGTGATTCCAAAGACACATGGAGTTAAAATGGGCATCAGGAAGTATGCATTGGGATGGAAAGTCGTTAAAAAAAACATGATAAAACTTAATTTATTTGGCATAAGAGTGCTTTGTGCTGATGTTTCTTACAGATAAAGGACTTTAAAAGGCGTAAAGTACAAATAAAATATATATATATCTGTCTGCGTTAGCATTAAACAGTTTTGCTAACTTCTTTTAGCTTACACATGTGAGGAGTTTGCTTATTAAAAATATCCTGATGAAATGATTTGAGCTCTTCTGTGTTTATTTTAACACGAGCCTTAAATGTCCTAAACCATCTTTAGAGACCAAACAAGGTCAGACTGAGGGAGTCATAACAAAAACCACAGAAGAAGAAACCTCTCCCTGCAGCGTGAGGGATCAGAAGGTGATAAATCAATAAAGGAGCTCTGTGTGGGACACGAGGTGTTAAATTAGGACGCTTGGCTTCTCTGCAGGAGCTGATAATTCCAGTCGCCCACACGCCGCCGCCGCCCGCTCAGACGAACTGAAGTGAAAGAGAGACGGAGTGCACATATCGGATGAGCTTCCATTAGTTCAAACACCAGCTGATCTCTGTGAAGAACACCTGCTGGCACGGATTCTCTCAGGCGGCTCCTGTGTTTACTGCCCAGTCTCTGCACAAATGTGCCCGTCGTCTGTCTCTCTGCTGGAAGTCATCTCCGCTCGCTTAGAAAGCCATCATGAAGAAGCTCAGCAGGTGTCCAAAGTGAAAAGAAGAGACCTTACATTGATCTAAATGTTGTTGGTGTTATGTATCAGTACGCCTTTTGCTTAGCATGTTCAGGGGTCATCCCGATGTTCCCCAAATTAGGCCCGGTGTTTCCTAAGGCCTACATTCCCCCAGAATCAGGGCTGGCCCTTATAATGTACATAACGTGTTGTTGCACCCCCCTCAAACCCCCCCCCCTCCCCCCCCGTCATATTTTGTGTTTTGGATATGAGACCTTGTATTATTTGCTTCAGTAATGCTGAGGGAACACAGGGGTGAGGGAACAAAGGGATGAGGGAACATGGGGCTGAGGGAGCAAAGGGCTGAGGGAACATGGGGCTGAGGGAACACAGGGATGAGGGAACACAGGGTTTTATTTTTCTGAACATATTTCTTTTGTATAAAAACAAAAACCATTCAAAAACTTTTTGTACTCATTTGTCATTTAAACCCAGAAGTATGTAAAAACAAACTAAAACAAATATCTGTGTACATACCAAGCAGCACCCAGCAGTGGTGAAAAAAAAAAGGAATCCAATGTGGAATTGCCAAAAACTGCAGTTCCTCTAATATCCACTAGAAGCTGGCTCCCAAAGTGAGTCAATCCCCATAGAGCCCCATGTTAAAATGTTCAACTTTACAGCTGGACTAAACATGTTTACAGCCTGGTACAAAGAAGCATTTTGTCTCTATAGATCATTTCTTTATTTGTACACACTGTAGGGGGATAATCTTTTTAACTAGGTCATCATGAGTTTCGATTGTTCACTCAAGATCTCGACATATTTATCTCGGGATAACAACGTTAGTTTTCCCATCCAAAAGACTTCAATCCTAATAAATGACATATGTTTGCTTATATGCTGTTTGTTTTATTGTTTTATTGTTTTACAAGATAAAGTGCTACAAAACACACACACACACACACACACACACACACACACACACACACACGCACACACACACACACACACACACACGCACACACACTCACATACACACACACACACACACACACACACACACACACACACACACACACACTCACACACTCACACACACACACACACACACACACACACACACACACACACACACACACACACACACACACTCAGAGCCTCAGGCAGTTCTCATTAATAAACTCATACAAAAGTATCTTGTATAAAAAATTGTCTCTTTTTTGATGACATCATCACTGACTGTTGTTGCAGATGTCCAACATGGCATGCAGCTCCCCGGGCTCGTATCCCAGCAGGCCTTGCAGGTTGCAGACGAAGCGGTACACGTAGCGCTTTCCGGCCGTCTTTCGGATTATGTTTTTGTCGTAGTAATATCTCAGACCTCGACTCAGCTTCTCGTAGTTCATCTTGGGTTTGTTCTTCCTGCGACCCCACAGCAGTGCCACCTGAAGGCAAACATCAGGCTTTATTGAACGGGTCAAAAACAGTAGCTACAGACGACCTATTATTTCTATTACTATTATTATTTGGTTCTATTACCAAATGTTTACACAAAAAAGATCAACGGAAAAACAGAAAAGAGGACCGTGTCGGTGGCCCAGTGGTTAATTTACGCACCACATGCACAGAGGCTACAGTCCTCGAAGCGGGCAGCGCTGGTCTGGTAGTTTGCACTTTGTAACCCATATTCAAAACTTTGCGTTTTCAATTACCTGTAGTCAAAACAGGACAAGAACTTTATTTGAAAACAGTAACCTGTTGACGTGTTTTGGCTGTTTGTTTAAATGACAGCGAGTTTTGAAAACAAACTTTTGCACTCATGGATGCCACCGTCTCCTTCATCGTGTAAACCGACGATATGCAGTTTCTCTGAAAACAGAGACTTCTCGCACATGCTCAGTACGCTTCCAGTAAATAGCCATGAGTGCGTAGTGGGACTACAACAACAATGGCAGACTCCTGAGGTCTGTCATGACTCCCAGTCGCCATCTTTGTAGTTCAGGGTCACTCAAAGTAAAAACCCCACCTCGTCGTCCATCCACACAAACATTTGTGCGTTAGCTGGTTTTGCATGTTTACACCTCAGCGCTCTGAAGGACGAGCCTCTGCACATGTCCTTGTTGTTTCAATAGTCACAGCGCCACCTAATGGCCTGGCATGTTTACTGCAGTGTTATAAGTCATTTTCACAGATCTGTGTACACAGCGGTTGTTGTCTAAACACAGAACTTTAATAAAGTGGTGTGTGAAAAATGATTCAGTTTTTTGTGGATTGTTTTCATGTTAACGTGGCCTCAATCAAAGTACCTCATCGGGGTCGGTCAGCTTGAACTCCCAGCCGTCTCCCGTCCAGCTGATACACGACTGACAGCTCCGATCTGTGAGGAGCTCCAGGAGAAACTGCCACAGCTGGATTGGACCACTTCCTGTTCAAACATGGAGAAGATGTAAAGATTTCAAACTAACATGAATCTATTAAAAAACGTTTTCTACTCACCTGTGTACCCAGCGAGGATGGCTGCTGGGATCACGGCTCGGCCGAGGTCGGTTTTGTTTCCGACGTATTCTTTGAAGCTCCGGTGTGTCTGTGGCAAAACGAAGACGCCTTCCGACATGTTCTCCTCCGTCATAGGATCAATTTCCCGGAGTGGAGCTGTCCACGACAGAGAGCCCATGATGTCGGAGTCGTCACTGTGAGAAATCTCCACCTCTGAGTCCGTCTCTACGAGGAGGGAAAAACACAAAACACAAATTCTGGCAGCCATATTGGTTTCTTTACAGTCTTTTGCACCAGTTTCTTAAAGAGTTTCCCATCAAAAATCTGTTTTCATTTATCATTTGGATTAGAAGAACATGAAGTAGGTTTATTTGTTGCTTTAAGAAATACTGCTGCAAACACATTTTTATCCGATATCGTGCTTCTTGAAGGGGAACTAAAATCAGGAAAGGAGCGTTTTTTGCTCTTCCCAAGCTGACAGATTTTAAGATGCCTGAAATAATTTCTGTGAATAAAACAAGCTGAAGTTAAATAAAACCCTCTGATGAGCACAAAAAACTTCCTCAGGTTAATTTCTGCTGCATTCCCCAAAAAGGCAACATTCCTACAAAAGTAAATAATCAATATTTTAAAAACAGATTTATTAATTGTCTCTCGGCTACGTGGACGAGGTTAAAGCAGAAACCATTTAAAGAACAGTTTGAAAGTACAAAATGAGCAGAAACAAGCAAAGCAGAATTTAATGACAGATCTATAAAATCACCTCTAACGGATCATTCTCTGCCAGCATATTGGCACATTGAAACGTGAACAGTTTTTCACCTCCTGCTTCGAGCAGCAGATCTGCGTTCAGGCTGCTCGTCGGGTCTTCAGATTTGAGGAGATAATAATCCTGATGTTGGACGCTCACAGAGTCCAGAGCGTGCAACTCCGTCCGCTCGGCGTGATGGTACTGAGCATGATAAGCGTGTTTGTCTGGATGATCGTGAACGTAGTCGGAGAAGTTTTCTGAGGAAAGGCGGACGATGAATCACACGTTTGTGGGAAAGCGTGGAATTATGATCGCTACGACAAAGTAAAGAGAAGACGTGTTACAAAATTCTTACCTTTGTTTGTTTGCAGCTGGCAGTAAGACGATAATGTGCACATGGTTAAAGTCGAGCTGCAGTCGTATTCGTTCTCTGGAGAATTCAAATGAAAAGATATTTACATCAGAGTAGAGTTTTACACACACGCATCCATACATACATTTATTTCTTCAGAGTAGCAAAAGCTTAAAACAAACATAGAGCTAATAGTTGTGATCTGGACATTTACAGTGTACTGTTGTAGTCAAGACCACAGTAACCGGGACCAAGACCTAGACCGAGACAAGACCAATACCGAGACTGAGACCAGGGTTAGGGGTTAGGGTTTATCTCTGATAAATCAACATCTTGTGTTTAGGGGGCGTGTCACTCACTTAGGCCGTAACCAGAGGATAAAAATCAAACAACAAATGAATAAAAAATATTATTTATTATAGAAAGAGGCATTTTCCTTCTAATCACAGTAATGACGTGAAAAAACAGCCGATCAGTGGTGGTCAAAAAGAGGTCTGGAGTACTAAAACACAATCAGAGTGACCAGAAAATTGTTTTGTGTTCTAGATCGCCAGAAAATTCTCCATTTACCACATTAGAAAAAACGTAGTTATCGTGAGAAATCGCCATAAATGTTTCTGTTATAATGTGAAAACCAGTTATGCAATACCAAAAAAAATGACAAACCGGAGATTACTTGTTATCAGCTGAAAATGCAATAAATAAAACTGGTGGGTGCACGTCCGCTTCGGGCTTCCGTACACATTCCCAGACAACAGATAGTGAAACTCTGGAGGGCCATTGGGCCATATATCAAGTTTTTTTAAAGCATGAAGGCTTAAAGGCAGGGTTGGTCATTTTCTAAAACTAGCATAATTTTGAAAGTAGCATTCCCTCAGTGCTCCGTCTAAATGGCTAACGGCCATGTATTCATTTTCCCAGCGTTGTCTTTGTTTACAGTCAGACTAGCCCCGGTACATACCAAATATTTTAGACGAGTAGGAATGAGTGTTTCACCTCTCCTCATGTCCTCCAGATGCTCCCACAGGATCTCGCCGGCCGTGCAGTCTGACATCAGGTTCAGGAAAGCCTCTCTGTCCAGGCCGCAGAGCTCCGCCCCCTGCAGGCCCCTCAGGTCTGACCCCAGACAGGTGAGGCCGAATTCAGCCTGGCACCAGTCCAACCAGAAGTTCACCTCCCACTCAGACCACAGGGTGACGTCTGCACAGACACAGAAACAGATAAATCCAGAGCTCATGTAGAAACAAAGCTCTGATTGATAAACTCATATTCTGCCGTTCACCTTGAGGGAAGTGATGATTGATCCTCTCCTGAGAGAATCCAGAGAAAGACGCCTTCAGCGCCTGGCTGAGGACCTCCTTACTGGTTGGGGTGAGAGGAGGGACCTCCAGCGGGTCCATCTCTGAGACAACAGGAACAGATAAGTTGCTGTCAGACAAGCACATACTCACAAATGTTCTGAGAATCCTCTCAGAGAGCGGCAAGGGTTTTATCTTAGGAGTGATTTAGGAACATTCTCAGAGCGACTCTGAGACTAAAACTTTCATCTTAGTGAGGAGGCGTGGTCGACCCATTTTTTCAGAAGCTGATCCAAAAAATTTAGAAAGAAGTAAACCACTGCCTAGTTAACACGTAGAGAGGAATTTTTTTAAACAGAGGTTTTCCTCCTCCATTTAAAAAAGTCGAAGTACTCAAAAACATCTTCGTCCACATGAAAATGCAAAACGCACTGGAGTACTCGTGCACTCCAAGTCACCAACAATGTTTTCGCCATTCCTCTGCAATGACCATTTGACATCAGAGAGTAAGTACAACACAAGCAATGATCTAGAAAAATGGAAATAATGTCAGTAAGAGCAAACGATCAGCTTTGAGTCTGATTGGACACACAGGTGCTGACAGGAAGTGACCAGAGGCAAAGCACAACATCGATGGCAGTTCTTGAGAGCTCTAATCCAGGGATGGGCAACTTTGGTCACAGCAAGGGCCACATTCATTTAGTTCTCACTGCCAGAGGGCCAAATTGTAGTAAACAAAAACGATTACAGTCAATTATGTCTCAAATTTAACTCAACATATACCAGTGATCAAATATTATCATGGACATATTTCTGGTTTTCATGATTTCATGGCAGATTTTGTCATGTTTTTTTCATGTTTCCAATTAATTGATATGTAAAAATAGACCTGAGGGCCAGGTTGAGGGTTGATGGGGGCCGCATGTGGCCCCCGGGCCGCCAGTTGCCCACCCCTGCTCTAATCAGTATAGAAGATATCCTTAAAGTCATCGCTATCAAACAAAAGACATCTTCATTACCATCATCATCATCAATAATATCGAGTGTCTGAAGAACATTTCTCCGTTTTCTCCTCAGCTTGAGAAACTCTTCTTCCTGTTAAAAGTCCTCTTCACAGTTTCCCACCTGAGGAGCTCTCAAGAAGCTTCGTGAATAACTTTACACGGATCTAGTCTGAACTTTGAGGGGAAAATGTCCTGAATTTTGTCACTTGAAGCGACTCTTAATATTTAGGAGTCTTCGTCTTCACCATGATATTGAAGGATTCCCCTCCAGTTTCCGTATGTGAAACAGAGAAGTCCAAAGTGTCCTCTCGTTTTCTACAGGTACTGTTTGAATCTGTCCCCTCTGCTGGTGTGTTAAATAGAAGTTATGATTCAGTTTATCTTCCTGTTTTATAACCGTCTGTGATTTGTTACAAACTAACAGCTTAGATTTTCTTTTCAAATGCTTGCTCTTTTATCTTTTCTTTATCATGTAAATCTGTTTGTTATGACATTTGTGTTTTGAAGGATTTCTGACCACTGTGGGACCTGAGACGACTCGACCAGAAACAAAGGCTGTAAAAATACGTCCAGACGCTCTGCCAGATCCAACAAGTCGACCTTTTCATTTCCAAGTTCAACAGATCGTGCACCATTAAAGTCTTAGAATGCATTTAAAGGATTTGCACGAGTGTAACATCAAAGTTTAAGGATAATATTTTGTGTTTTAATCATTATGTGTGATTACAGCTGTGAATAAATCATTAAATATATGTTTATAGGATGACAAAAACAAAAAGAAACACTCTGAAATGTTTAACTTCATCAGATACTGACATAAAGAGAGTCCACACAGATTCTGCTTCAAATTCTCAACATGGAGTCAAAGTTAATAAAAAAACAGCCAATTAGAATGTGAAATAAAACACAGAGGAGATGGAGAAATCGTCGTCTTACCGTATGTACTGCAGTCCATCCTCCTGCGTCGGGGTTCAGGGATCAGGTGGGACAAACTGGGGCCGCAGAAAGGGGGCAATGATCCTTTAATATGAGTGGGGGGAGGAGGGGGAGGAGGACCGCTGTGATGGACAAGTGTCAATCATGTGGAGGTGGGAGGAGCTGGAGGAAAAGGTCTGAGGCGAGGAGAGAAAGAGGAGGATGTTTACAAAGAGTGTATTTTACTGTTTATTCAAAGGATGTATATAAAGATGGACAACGCATCTCCAGCTCATCCTGTTGTAAAGTGAAGCCAAAATCACCCCATGACGGGCACCGACGTGTTTCAACACAGCCATTTCATTTGGAGCCAGAGTCCATGCAGTTAGAGATCGGCTGGTGGAGCCGAGATGTTAAGTGTAAACAAAGTCAATTTGCGCGAGTATTATTTTGAGTATCTGTTCTTTACTTGAGTATTATTTTTGGGGGGAAACTTACTTTTGACTCCTCTACATTTCAATGAATGTTCTGGTCACTCGCTTCTTACGCTCTGAAGTCAGCTGGCTTCTTTTCTTTTCTAAAATTCAATTCAAAACAATAAACTGTTTGTGCACGAACGTTGCATCTCCACCCAAAGGCTCATGAGCACAGCAGGCGAGGGTTGGATCGTAGGTCGACTGGTAAATGGAGAGCGTTTCCGCTCCGTCCACCCTGTAGATCCCTGGGATAGACCTCCAGTTTATTGGACGGATTGTATATCCCTTCTGGTCTTGGGATCCCCCAGGAGGAGCTGGAGAGCGTCGCTGGGTATGGAAGTCTGGGGCGACCTGCTGCCACCCCGACCCGACCCTGGAAGAAAATTAATTAACATCTCATATCCTGAAAATTTGATACCAGATCTTCTCAAAGTTGGAAATAAATTTTTCTTTTAAACAACCCAATTTAAGTTTTTTATCCAATCTGAGAATTTTGAACAACTGGGCCCTCTCCAAGGCGTTGTGTCCACCTGGCGTTTTTTCATCTGAGCGCCATTGTCTTTTTTCAATCGTTTTTAATGAGGAGAGCCTTCTCAGCAGAAATCGGCCGTCTAGAGAAAAGGCACAGCCCCCAGCGGCTTTTTTTGTCACCTACAGATCGTGTCTTCTACCCACATCCTCCTCGCTCCGTGTCTGATCTGGAAATAAATGATCTCAAATATCAAACATGCAGTAAAAAGTAACGGAGCAGTGTGGGTCATACAGCGGCCGTTGTCAACAGACTGTTGTCATAGAGACAGGACGCTTTTTCTTCTTAGTGCACAAACGCTTCATGCAGAGTCAGAACTTTTTTATGCCCAAAAAACACTAGGTGGACACAGGGTCCTATATTTCATGTCAAACAGACAAAATGAACCAAGTCGTGTGAGGATTTATTTTGATCATTTATTGACTAAAAAAAGAAAAGCTCTGACTGACAGTGAGGTGTGAGGTTCAGTTTGGTGGACAGTTCTTTCTTCAGTCAGAAACAGCAGCTGAAGCAGGACAGGATGTTGTTACAGTACATCAATCGACTGATGTCCACAGTGTCGAGGACTCTTCTATGTTACACACACACACACACACACACACACACGGATACACCACAGAATACACACACCTTCAACAGGTAAGTTCAGTCACTTAGGTTTTAGGCAGAGAAGGCTTCGTTAATGTCTAACACAGGTCACTTAGAGGGACAGAGACACACAAACATGCTGAGAATAACACGCAGAGAGAGAACAGAAAACACTGACAGAGCGGAAATCTGAGCGTTAACCCGAGGCGAGCGCGAGTCACCTTCGGTCACAGTGCTGCTGTGAGTCCTCGCTGCTTCGGTGGAAGACGTGTTGCTTTGAGACCAGAACAGTGCTGAGGTGTACCGGCGTGTTTGCTGGTTTTGGCAGCCATATTGGGCATTTTCACACGGCGGCCATTCTTCTTTCAAAGTAATGCAAAGAGCGGGATGCTGACATGATGTCTTATTGGTGTTTAAGATCTACAAGTTGTATAAACGTGAAGAATCTGACAAACACATTAACCTAATAGCTAATGTTAGTATTCGGCTAATTCAAAGCAACAATAGCCGTTAGCAGATTCCCTTTGTTTATAACTGTGAAAACTTTAAACACAGAGAAACAACTGAAGCAATAATGGCGTCTGAGCTTCCCAAGATCAGTGTGAACTCTCAGAAAAATGGCTACCATGTAAATATTAGGAATGTGGTTAGAGTTGACCCTTTGCTAAACCCCTCCCCCAACGACAGTTATCCATTCATAGCCTTGAAAACCCTGATTTAGCGTGAATGGTTGAACAAACTTTATATTTTTCAACATGGTGAAGACGTGTTCATAAACTGTAACCGTTAGCATGTCTGGCTAGCTGGCGTTGTACTTTAAGCTAAATGTTGCTTCCAAAACCAACGAGCTCATAAAAACGAGTCGACTACATTCATTCGTGGGGTTACAATCTTAATTTTTAAAAAAAGTCTAAATCTGTGAAAGCCTGTCTCGGATCAGGTCTCGCTATCAGGCTAACATTAGCAGCTTCTTCCTGCATCGATTCAGGAGGTTTCAAGTCAACAAATCACGTTGTAGTTTGTGTTGTTGAAGATATAAAATCCATCCACTGCAGCATAACGAGGTTTCAGCCTCTCTGCACGTTTTTATCAAACTCTGTAGCTAAGGTTAGACTAAGTCGCAAACTAGCTAACGTTACGGATAATAAATGCTTTTGAGTATCACTTTATTGAGTTGATAATCAGTTACTGTTCATTACGGTTACTCACACAAGCCCTTACATTTTATCATACTCCTTTTTCCAGTGATATCGACTTCATTTCAGTTGTTTTCTCGAGGTCTCTACTTACTTATCTTGTTATTTTGGGAACAGCGATGCTTGTGATAACGAGTTCATTTCAGAAATTTTCTTGTGATCTCTAAAAATTAACCCGTGAATCCCGTGATATCAGAATAAATAAATCGAGATCTCGAGAAAACAAACAGAATTCAAAAGTGTTCACCATAAATTTTTGGTTGTGTGCCCGCTTCGGGCTTCCATACCTAAACTGCGTTATACACCAATCAAGAACAGTACGCTTTGCTGGTAACAAGGGGGCGGGACTTAGTGAAGGGCAATCATGGTTAGATATCACGGTTTCTTGAAAACCACTCAGTGGAATTCTCGTTAAAGATAAAAGTTCCTCATTTTGTAAAGAACACAAAAAGTTTAGCCTCAAATTTTCAAATCTCAGAAATGAGGAGCATTTTGGAACTATGGATATTTTAAACAAAAGTAAGGAGATGCATCTTTAATGTTTTCACTGCAGCTGAAGAATCCCGCGATTCTGAGGTGAATCCAGGTGAGTTCTTGGTTGCTGAAAGGCCGACACGGAGCCACAAGGTTTACACCAATCAGTGAAGAGAAGCGGATATGGTGCTGAGAGGGAAATAATACAGATTCTGAAAGGGTCATATATATGATGCTACACGATGGACTGAAACCAGCCGAGGGGGTTAATAAAGTAGAGAAAGAATGCCACAGTACACAGTGTAAAAGCTACAGGGTTCTTCTTCAGTGGTTGGACCACAGCGAGGACGAGGAGGCAGACGTGGTTTAGCGAGGATCGTCAGGAGCAGCGATCTTCTCCAAACTGGGCTCCATGCCCCAGATCTCCCGGGCATACTGGGAGATGGTCCGGTCGCTGGAGAATTTACCGCAGCCGGCGATGTTATGGATCACCATCTTGGTCCACTCTTTAGGATTCTGTTAGTGCAAAGGAGGAGGAGGAAGAAGAGGAGGAGGAGAGGAGGAGGATAAAAGGGAGGAGGAGGAAGAGGAGGAGGAGAAGAAAGAGGAGGAGAAAGGGGAGGGGGAGATTGTAAAACTTACAGATTGGGGTGCGTTCGAATTGTCCCTCCTATCTCCTTTCACTATCCACTTTAGCTTAACCCCGGGGAAAACATCATGAGGTCAAGGAAAGATGTTAGGAGAATTCATAAAGGACTTAGGGAAAGGCGATCTCGTTGCTCTGACAATCCGATCGCATTTTCCACTAGGCGACATCATTAAATGCGAAGGGCCGGCGGAGGTTAATGACGTGGGTCTGCCGTGTTGAAACTACAATGTTCAGAAAATGGACTACAAAAAACGCATCTAAAAAAAACTTTCCCCTGTGCCTTCTTACCGGTGAAATAATCTTAATTACCACAAGGTTGGGATTGAAATAAAAACAATATAGAACACCAGGCTACAAGTAAGAAAAGGGAAACCATCAGCTTCCTGTCCACTCAGAAATCAACATAAATATGATTGTATGATATTAATTGTTACATTTCTGCAAGATATAACCTACACATAATGTTTTAAACATACAAATGTACAACTGCACAGCATTCTTAAGAGAATGAAATATGTTGAATAAAACATCATCTGATAAAAATGTCTTTTATCTTTTATCCCTTACATGATCTGTGTCACTTTATGATCATCGTTAATGTTCGTTAACGGTCGGATGCGCGACTCGCTTTAAATGTTGCGGCTGCAAGGAATTTTGGGGCGTCATAGCTCATCTCCTTTCGTAAAGGATGGTCCAGTGTATCCTATGCTAAAGGAGGTTATAAAGGAAGCACTGACCCACCTTTCCTTAACTTTAAAAAAAATTCGAACGGCTCTTATCATGACCGCCACTTAAATGCTTCCGGGGTTAAGGTAAAGTGGATAGTGAAAGGAGATAGGAGGGACAATTCGAACGCACCCTTGGTTTCTTTCTAATAGACTCACAGCAGGAGGTCACTGCCTCTGCCATTTTATTTTGATTCAACATTAAAAGCTAAACACTGCCCCCTGCTGGATGGAAGTATGTAGTGACTCAAAGATGAGGTGGGAGCAGAATTAAAGTCTTATTTGAAATTCATTTTGGAGTGGCTGCAGACGGTTAATTAATAATGGCGTGCAGAGAACAGTTATATAAGTACTGTGTAGTTTGATATGTTAGCTCAATAAACAGGAGAGTAGAAAGAGAAACATTTTCAGGGATGCTGCACACATACAGATGTTTCCAGCTGTAATAAGAGATCTGAGGGTTGAGTTACTCGTTAAGTTAAATAAAGAAACTCATCAGGCTGAGTTGGACTGCTTGATAATATGGTCATTATCAGGCTCTTCTTGACTTCCTCTCTTACACACTGACCTTGTAGAGCGCGCTGACTTTGTCCTGACATTGGATGTAGTCTTCATAATCTGCAAACACCTTAAACCTGCAACACACACACACACACACACACACACACACACGTACACACACACACACACACACACACACACACACACACACACACAGGAGGAGAGAACAGGTCACATGAGTTTAAATAAAACCTGAGGGTTGAAGATAAAGATGTGTATAACCGATGACTCTGCAGCTCCGTCTCTGTGTCAGCACATTCTGTCATACTGACTCCCGTCTGTGTGCTCTCACCTGTCGTGGTGCATCAGCATGTTGACGAGGTCTTTGAAGAGGTCGGGCTGTGCGGGGCTGAACGCGCCTCCTGAGATCTGATCCATCGCCTGCCTCAGCTCAGGGATCCGGTTATAGTACGACAAGGCGTCGTAGCTGAGAGAGAAAAATGGAGCAACACGGGTGACTTTTAGTCATTTAGTAACTTTTGGTTACCCTGTCCATTGCTGCTTCTTTGACATCAATCCTGACATAATCCATCTAAATATGACATCCTGACCCTACTCTGTGAACCCAACAAGGTTTATTTACTGTATTTTCTTGCTCACAGAAATTACCTGAAAAACCTTGATCTGAAAGTGACAGACATGACTTTACCTCTGTCATAATTCACATGGTCAGGTTGAGCTAAAGAATTAAGAAAAGGACGATGTATCCTAAAGCGGCAGTTCCGCATTTGTCCACTAGAGTCTGTCTCCTGCAGTGAGTCAGTCCTCATAGAGCCCCATGTTAAAATAAACATGTTTACAGCCTGGTACTAAAACAGTTTGGGTCTCTAGAGCTCATTTCTCTCTTCAACTGTACAGGCTGAATGTTTATACAACTCACTTGTTTACATTATAGTAAGGCTTAAAGGGATTTAGAATTAGGGGGCATGGCCTCCTTGACTGACAGGTGGGAGCTGCTAGCTGTCTGCTAGATGTCACCTCAGCTAATTCAGTCCCTGACCTTTAATCTCTGGTCCACAAGTCTGAGCTCCAATTTTTACAACCAGTCACATTAGAACTCTATTTAATTTACATGTTAGCAACAATTAGCAGCTATCTGAGTCTGTGAGAAGAACACCTGGCTCATAAACAGCTCATACACCAGCTAGGGACACATACTTCAGCTTTGTGTTTGCTAACCCCTTGCAGCTCTTTAGCCCAAACCTCTTGCCCATATATGGTCACTGCTGGCTCCAAAAGAAACAAGATGGCACTGGCCAAAGTGCTCAGCAAGAGGCTTCAAATCGGTATACTTTAGCTGTTTATATGCAGACGTTGGTATGACCGGTAGCTTCTGCTAGCTGGACATCAATGCATACATTTGAATCGCTACACAGACATGTTCTACTGTCGTCTCCTGTGATTGCATCTCATCCAGAAATAACTTCGTAAAACGTCAGAGCCTCACCCCTTCTTGTCCATGGCCTCCACATCCTCCACCCTCATCCCGAAGATGAAGAGGTTCTCCTCTCCGGCCTCCTCGGCCATCTCTACGTTCGCTCCATCCATGGTGCCGATGGTGAGCGCTCCGTTCAGCATGAACTTCATGTTCCCGGTGCCGGACGCCTCCGTGCCCGCCGTGGAGATCTGCTCCGACAGGTCGGCTGCCGGGATCACTGCAGGACAGAGACAGGAGGGTGAGTATAAATCTTTATGTAAAAAACACTGCATCCCAAAATGTGAGAAAGAAAGAAGCAGCTTTAAAATGTCAAACATGAATGACTTGTATTTTTGAAAAAAGATGACCTTTCTCAGCCAGTGTGACCCGGTAGTTCTCCAGGAAGATGACTTTGAGGCGATCTCCGACCACGGGGTCGTTGTTGACGACGTCTCCAATGGCAGTGATCAGCTTGATGATCATCTTGGCCGTGTGATAACCAGGAGCCGCCTGCAAACACAAAGTACTTTCAGGTTGAGGAATGTACACACGCTTCCACGGTACAAGACATGTTTGTTTAATACAGGCTGCAACCTCATAAGTGCAAAAACTGCATTTCCTCAAGTGTCCACTAGAGGCGCTATCTAATCCCCATTTAAATGTTTATTTCTGCTGTAAAAATTAACATATATAGAGTCTGGTTAAAAAGTGAATTTGGTCTCTTTTTCTTCCTCCTCCTAAAAATGTAGAACAATGAATTGTGTTCTATAAAATCTGGTGTATTTATCACACTTTTTGTTCCTTTTCTTTTTTTTTGTCCAGTGCAACCAGTATATCATGCTGACAAGTGCGCTGTCATGACCCTTAGTACAGCTTACCTTCCCTCCGATCATGATGGTCCTGGGGGTCCACGACTTGTTTGGTTCCTTCTTGATTCCTGATTAAAAACACATGAATGAGTAACTCACACTCTGAATTTATAAAAGCGTGTTTGTCGAGCGAGCGGTGGAAGCTGCAGACACGTACGGTTGTAGAGCGTGATGATGTGCAGGCAGTTGAGCAGCTGCCTCTTGTACTCGTGGATCCTCTTCACATGCACGTCGAACATGGAGTTAGGGTTGATCTTCACTTTGTACTGTTCCTCCAGATGAGCGGCGAACTTCATCTTGTTCTCCTGATGAAGAAACAGAGATTAGATACTGAAACTGAAACAGGCTGAAACATGAGCGCCTCTCTCTGAAACGAGCACCTGTTTGACTTTGGCCACGTCCCGGATGAAGGTGTCGTCGTCCACAAACTCCAGCAGCTTCTGCAGCTGGTCCAGGTCCCGGATGTAGTCCTCACCGATCCTCTGTGGGGAAGGATCCAGAGCAACACAACATTTATTACCTGACGGGGATCATGAGGTGAATTCATTATGTCAAAGAAGCCTGAGTAACATCTGAACAACTGGAAGGAGACACATGCTCATAGAAACAGATATATTGTTTTAAGGTTTCTTCTTGGGGTTTATTTAGAGACAGGACAGTGGATAGATTTAGAGCCACAAATCAGATTTGAACCCCGGCTGCCTGCTTGGAGGACTACATGGAGGACTTCCTGTCAGGAGGTCATGAGGCGTCCCAGATGTGACCATAATAGTCGTTCACTATGACACACTACATGGGAACTATTGTTTTTAAAGGGACGGTCAGGTCCTGGTGTGACCTCGGCATAATGAAACGGCTCTAACCTCTGCGATGACCTCGGCCAGCCCGGGGTTGCACATGACCAGCCAGCGGCGCGGTGTGATGCCGTTTGTCTTATTCTGGAACTTCTCAGGGTCCACTTCGTAGAAATCCTTGAACCTGAGGAGAAAAAGGAGATGAAATCAAACACATGTTCTCAGCAGCGTTCTGTGATACGGCAGACCAACAGGAGACCTACACAGTGCTTTTGATGATCTCAGAGTGGATGCGAGCGACTCCGTTGACGGCGTGAGAGCCCACGATGCACAGGTGAGCCATGTTGATCTTCTTCATGCCTCCCTCCTCCACCAGAGACATCCTGCGCAGACGGTCCTCGTCTCCGGGGTACAGCTTGGAGATCCTCTGCAGGGAGGAACCAGAACAAAAAAACCCTGAATAACACGGTAAAATCTTTGGTATGACCTTCTAGATCTTCATGCTTGTGTCGTACCTCCAGGTGCCTCCTGTTGACCTCGTAGATGATCTCCAGGTGTCGGGGAAGGAGGTTCTGAAGGAGGTCGACGGGCCAGCGCTCCAGAGCTTCAGGCAGGACGGTGTGGTTAGTGTAAGCACAAGTCCGGACCACGATGTCCCAGGCCTGAACGTGGAGGAGACGAGAGCAGAATCATGAAGAATCACACAGACACTGCAGCTGAAAGAACCATCAGGATGTTTGAACACGTTTGTTTTTACTGGACGAGCGCAGAACATGCGAGTTCATATCTGTCAAACCTGCAGAGACAGGAGGAACAATTTTTAAAGAGGGTTCATTTGCATCCATGTCCTTGTTTTCCAGTTTGCTGTGTCTGTTGTATTTTTCTGTTGTCATGTGGCTGTAGAGCTTCTCTTTTATCTTAAATAAATACTTATTTTGTTTCTTAAAGTTTCAGATATCTCAGAAGTGTCATTGGTGACATTTTCTTGTTCTATTTGCATCTGGTTTTGTTTATCAAAGATATCTCATCATCTCCGCTGTATTCAGAGCTGATTCTCATTCAGGGATAAATTCAGTTTTGTCTGCTGAGTTACATTTCCTCTTTGTGTCGAGGTTTTTGTCGTTACGCTCCGAGACGACCTGAAAGCTCCGAGGTCTGCGTGTTTGTGTTTGTGCTCTGCTGAAATGTGTCCCACCTTCTCCCAGGTGAGCTTCTCCACGTCCACCAGGATCCTCATCAGCTCTGGGATCGCCATCGCAGGGTGGGTGTCATTCAGCTGGATCGCCACCTGAAGAAAACACACAGGAGGAGAAAGAGAACATTTCACTTTCCACTTATTGGACTGACAAGAGAGAGAGAGAAAGGGAGAGAGGGGGGGGGGGGGGGAGAGAGACCTGCAGAGCTTCTGTGGTGTTAACATGGAGTTTTAAAAGAATCACATGTCCGTTATTTGTTGAACCTATCCCCCCACATCAGATGAAACACGTTGGATGGTTCACCTTGTCCGGCAGCGTGGAGAGGTCCAGACGAACAAACTCTGTGGATCCGAACTTCGAAGCTTTGAATCGTCGGATGATGTCCTGAAGAGTCGCAGCGACCACAAAGTACTCCTGCTTCAGACGCAGCTCCTTCCCCTCGAAGAACTGCGGGAGAACAGGGACAACACAGAGGTCAGAAACAGCGGTCACTTTATACGAGATAACTGATGCACAGTTTGGATCTGTGAACGGTCTGAGTGCAGGGAGGAGTCATTCACATTTTGCACAAATTCATCAATCTATCTCTTCATCCATATCAACAGTCTTCTTGATTATTTGTACACTTTTTGTTCCTTTTTGCTTTTCTTTTGTTCGGATCATATTCTCCAGACCTCAGACTAAAATTCAAAAATCAAAACTGTAAAAAAAAAAAAAGGTTGATGCTGGGGATGATAGTCGTCACGATACCAGAATTGTAACCTTTGATATCATCAATAATAATCAAATGATATTGATACTATGTCAACAAACAGAAGTCCCTGACACAGAGAGAAGTTATTTGTACACAGAATCAGGAACTTGCTCACGTTGTCGTTGGGGTAAAGAACTCTGGAGATGTTCTCGGCGAGGTTTCTGTCCAGCACCGCCTGAATGTACCCGCCCACGTTAACTGTGGAACAACATGTTTGTGTTATACTCTCAGTATATCAGGAGAAAATTTTGATTTACGTCATGATGTTTATAAAAAGTAGAGGTGACAACACTGACAGTCTTTGAGGTTGAAGTCGCACGGAGCCTTCGCCGACCACAGCCTCATGGTGTTGACGATGTTGTTTCTGTATCCGGGGACCGGAGTGTCGTACGGAAGAGCCAGAACCACCTGAGGAACAAAACGCAACAAAAAGATATTAAATACAGAAGTGTTCATAACAGAAACATCTGGAGTGGGTGTGACTTATATTTAAATCTAACAGTCAGGATCAGACTAAGGCGGCTACACATCACACGATTTTAGGATCCTTTTGTGCCATGATTTGCTGCCCAATGATCGGAGGCGTGGCCTGATTCAAGGGTGTCGCAACCGATTATTTGTCCAAATAACCCTCAAGTGTGTCACTACAAATATTTTACTGCTCCTGATCGAGTCGGAGCCTCCCTGATCTGGAATCAAAAATGGGCTGCCTCTGATGGAATGTAAGTAATGGCCAATGAGAGCGAGCAAATTGGGAAGCGTCACCAACCGGATGTTAACCAGACTTTTTTAACAGCTCACAAACATGGCAGCGAACATAAACACAACCGAGCCCCGAGCCGAGTGGGATACTGAAGAAGAGCAGCTTGTGTTACTATGGCAACAACAGGGGTCTCATGAAGACAAACCACACAGACTGCTGACCATGTCCATCGCCCTCCATGTTTGTTTTTCTTCTGAAGTCTCGTTTAATCCCGTGAGTTTCAGTGAGATCTTGTGTGTGTGTGTGTGTGTGGAATTGTTTCTACAAACTGCAGGTGTGTGGGCTCACAGTTTGGCTAAAACGTCTCATGCGTGCATTCTGAGGATTATAACGTTAACCATTGCTGGAATCTGTCCTCATGTCGGTGATCTTCCACGTTTCACAAATCGTGTAGCCGGCCTAGAGTTCATATTATTCAGACTATCTATATCGACTGATGTTCAATCAGACGTCTTCACGTGCACTTACCTGAGTGTCGACCCACTTCACTCCCTCTGCTGTGTGCTCCACCCGGCCGTAGAAGTGAACTGGCCGCATGTACTCAGGACGAGCTTTCTCCCAGGGGTTCCCGTACCGCAGCCAATCATCTGCCTCCTCCACCTGTTTCAGAAAAATGTGACGTTTTTTTAAATGTTTGATTGAATGCTAAACTCAACCCTTAATAAGAAATGACGTTCAAACTATGCTATGTTTTAACTTTTCCTTCTAAATCTCTTTAAATAGTAGAAATCACAGCTGATCTTACCTGCCATCCGTTGACTATTTTCTGATTGAAGATGCCAAACTCGTAGCGGATGCCGTACCCGTAAGCAGCCAGACCCAGAGAGGCCATGGAGTCCAGGAAACAAGCTGAGGAGACATGACAAGGGGGGTGTTTGAGACAGGACTGTCCACAGCACTAAACATCACTGTCTGTCAGCAGCCAATCAGGAGGAAGCTCACCAGCCAGACGCCCCAGACCGCCGTTTCCAAGACCGGCGTCTTCCTCGATGTCCTGCAGCTCCTCCATGTCCAGACCCAACTGCAGGAAAGAGTTCATAAAGTCACTAAGGAAAATCTGAGGCTAATAAATAAAGACAAGACATTAGTACAATAAAAACTGCAGTTCCTCCAGTGTCCACTAGAAGGGATGTAGAATTAGGGGGTGTGGCCTCTTTGAGTGACAGGTGGGAGCTGCGAGCTGTCTGCTAGGTGTCACCTCAGCTAATTCAGTCCCTGACCTTTAACCTCTGGGGCCATGTTTCTACTGTTGGAGCCTTTTGGAGAGTTGTTCCTGTAAATATCACACTAATAATCTGTCTCTCTCTGAGCTTTATTGGACTTTTTACAACCAGTTACTTAAGAACATAATTGTATTTTCATGTTATCAGCAATCTGAGTCCATGCCATAGACTCTATATAACATGGGCATAGTCTCAGCCTCAAGTGGACATTTGGGGAACAGCAGTTTTTTGGAATTCTACGTTGGCTTCATTTTTCAAATCTGAGGGTTTTGCTCGGTCTGTGCTCAATATATCGTTGGTAGCTTGGTTCGCTAACTATCTTATAAGTCAGCTAATGAATTATCCCTGTTCATAGACTGCAGAAATCTATTAATTTAGCATTTGATGAACTCTTGCTCCTCTATAATGACAATAATGAAGGCTGAAATAACCAATACATGATGTCATGGTGGCTCTGTTTTTTTAACAGTATATAGTGAAAGAAGCAGCAGAAAGAAGAGTGAACTTGAGGTCAGATGTTGGACTCTTTGTTCAGGTGTTTAATAACTTGTGGCTTTGCAGACACTTAAGTAAAGTCCCAAATTTCCTGTGTTTGTTTTACAATAAGCGAGAAACACGCACGTCCGAACCAAAGAGGGCAGGAATGTCAGTGAGAACACCGCTCCCATGATCCTTTGCCTCACCTGGTATGTGGCTTCATCGCAGGCGTTCTCCAGAGCCAGGTTCACCATGGTGTTCTGCAGAGTCCGGCCCATGTAGAACTCCAGAGAGAGGTAGTAAACACGCTGCAGGAGGACAGAGGAGGCACGAGCGGATGAAGATCAGAATACTGCATAACATTAACATTCTTTTAGTCATGCGTATGATTCATTTACAAACATCTGACTTTATGCACTGCAAAAAAGAAGAAAGATGTGAGAGTAAAACTCCGACACTGCAATCAGAAATATATCACCATGCAGGAATGCAAATCAATAACTTCTGTTAGCAAACCAAGCATTCTTTTTCTTTGAAAACAAAAAGTTCTGCATGAAAATTTGAAACAAGCTCACTCCACTGAGCTGAATCTTGTTGGCTGGACTGAATGTAAGACGCAAGGTGAAATCTGATTGGATGAAAACTGTTTTAAAACAAGCTGCACTGGAAGCAGCAACTGAAGGAGAGTGAAGCTAGAAAAGATAAATTAAATTCTGACAGTGTTTGGGCTACCACTGTTAGTCTTAGCCCCCTCCCCCCTCCTCTCTAGAGTCCATGCTCTCACAGGTCACCATGTGGTGGATACTGAAGCTTCAGTGTTTATCCAGCTCTGCATGGGTCTGTAAACCTTTCTGTGTTCTAACCTCTCTCCATTTTTCAAAAGCATCTCCAATATTGATCCTAGTTTGAGCACGTTTCTGCTCGTGGAGCTTATTAGAAACATGCAGAGGCTTTTTAGGTCGGGTACAATCACTTCTATCTGAACCACTTCTCTTGCCCGCTTCCATCACTGCAACACCTGTTGACCTGATAACTGCTCTCATATCTGACAAACTGAGGGGCGTCCAAAACGGCCGTGTGGGGGTGCCTTAAAACAGCCGACCTTCTTTGGTCCAAACAAATCCAGATCATTCAGGAGCAGAATCTAAAGTTAGAAAGAGGACATACTGACTGCTGCATTGTTGTCAGAGAAGCCAGCACTTCAACATAACATGTTTCCTTAATGTCTGATCAGATAGTAAGATACCTTTCCCATTTCAGTCTCTATACATCTCACTGACTGACCTTTAAGCAGACGCTAATAATAAAAGATAAGAGGACGCCTTCCGCCTGGTGTTCCTGCAACATTATCTCTGTCACAAACAACAGCTGCTGTCAGAGCGACAACAGACATGGAGCTAAAAGTGGCAGCACCTCCCACAATATCCAAACAGAGAGGAGACATGAAGGGTATAACACAGGAACACACAGAAACACACACTAACACAACTCTGTGAGAAATAACACCGAGCTCATGATGGACCAATAGATTAAATAGAAGTTATGTTAGGGCACGATAAAAGCAGCTGCAACTTTGTGTGTCCTTGCTGAACATCCCTGACCTTGTGTTGACATTTCTGATATGTGTGTGTGTGTGTGTGTGTGTGTGGTGGTGGTGGTGGTGGTGGTGGTGGTGGTGGGGGGGGGGGGGGGGGGGCGGGGGGGTGAGGGGGCACTTTGCACAAAGGAAGCAATATGGAAAATGAACATGTGCCAAAAGTAACAAAGGCATCGAGTGGTCGGCATAAATAACAGAGCAGAGCTTGTGCGCCAGGATTGCAGTGTGTTACAGTGTGTAACAGAAGGTTGGAAGTTTGGGACAGGACTAAACAGTGGACACGTTAGGGACTATTTTCTGCAGCGGACGAATCCCCGTTTGTTCCCCTAGGGAGTGTCTGTGGCAGCAGGAATGTACGTGCAGAAAAGACCAAACCGTTTACTTTTACATGTGTGGTGGCAACATTAAACCCTGTCAGGGATTACAAACAGGAAGTTTGAAGCAGGATGATCTGTGGTCAGCACTCAGTGCAGCCCGACACACAGGTGTTGGCCCTTTAAATCCTCCATTCAGCATCTTGTTCCAGTCACGCACCAGAGCTGCTGAGTGTTTACACTTTGTCGATGAGATGGTCAAATGAAGAGCAAAAACATGCAGTCTACTCTCAGCTGTTTGTTTAAACAGTGTGTGGACATTTTGAGATGAGCAGTGTGTGTGTGTGTGTGTGTGTGTGTGTGTGTGTGTGTGTGTGTGTGTGTGATGGATGGATGGAGCGCGTTACGTAACACATATTTGGACAACCAGTTGAGCCTCTCACACACACACACACACACACACACACACACACACAGTCAGATCAGAGCGAGTTGATATCCTCTTCACTCCTCACACAAACACACCCATCAAGGTTAGTCAGTCTAATTGAGATGCACGAGCTGCACATTATATAACACACAGACAGGAAATATCCGCATCCGCGTGCACACACACACACACACACGCACAGTCGCAGCTCACTCTGACGTCGCATTTAACGCACGAGACAAAGTAGCCGGAACATTTCTATACATGGAGATAAAAGGGAAATCTGCACAGAGCGCGCGCACGCCCACTCGTGCAGGGTCGTAAATTATGATGCTGCAGGAGCGACCCCGCCCCCCTCCCCTCTCCTCCTCCCTCGGTCAGCTGTGTACGTGCAGGATCACTGCGGCATCTTACTTTGGGGTCTTTCTCGTAGTAGTGTTGCTGGGTCCGGATCCAGCGGCCCACCAGGTAGTCCCGCACCGTGTTGGCCAGGGCGAAGTAGTAGTCCCGTTTGGTGGCCACGTTCCGGTCTTTGACCAGGGTGAAGTGCAGGTGCCTGTTGAAATTAGTTTTCAAGTCCGAGACGTTTTCTACCCCAGCCAGACCCCGGACGGAGATCTGCTTCCTCTTGTCCTGGTCTGAGAGTGGCCTGGCCATGTTGTCTTTCCAGTTCTTTTCTCACGTTAAGCGTTAATAAGTTAATATCACTTCCGACCTTCTCTTCAGACTCTCTCCTGAGCACACAGCCGCTGGGATGAGACGCTCCAGCCGCTTTTATACGACACAGACTCTGCGTCAAGGTGGCGGCAGGAAGACAAGCTTTCCCGGTCTGACCTTTCAAAATAAAACTGACATTCAAATGCGTCACACTCTTCTCTTTTAACACATTTCCAAACAATAGTAAATTGTTTGGTAAAACAACAGTAAATAACAAAATATGGCGTCTACACCTTAAATCTGGAGCTATAAAATCATAATACATCAACGTTATTTTTTATTAAATACGCTGAATTAGCAAACTGTGTCAAACATATGGAGAAAATATCTAATTGGGGCTTTTATTTTGACATTTATATGTCTCTTTTGCCGGTTTTAATTTAGTACACTTGTTTTTGGGTCTTGGACAAAAAGTTCCCAACGATGGAGCCTCATCCATTCAGCTGATTTGAGACACAAATAACTGCTGAAAAGGGTTTTTTATTCATTATTTTTCTCGCGAGTCTAAAGAGGCCCTTGGGGGACATGTTGTAGGGGGAGGGGGGGGGGGGGGGGTATTGAATACTGACAGATTTTTTCAAGATGGTCTATTGGGATTAACCAAACTAAATTGTAGATATTCTTTCAATGAGCCCATTGAATATGAGTCAATCTTAAAGTTTATTGTTTTAATTTTGCTATCTGTTATTGGACTGGAAATATGACTGGACTGGTAACCTAATATCTCCTCACCTTCTTTCTTTCTAATTTTAAATAGCTCAGTCATTAAACTCTTTATGGTATTTATCATTTTTGTTTGTTAAAATAGCTCAGTGTTGCTTCAAAATATCCTCATTTTGGTATAAAGAAGGGGTCATTTGTACAAGGGTCAGCTTTTTTCTTGACGTACACCGTGGGGGCCGGACTTTAAAATATGCTTGCACATAAAAGCCGTCGAGCCCGATGTGAAGAAGATGGGTCAGAGGGGAACCTAATGTGAGTATTTCAGCTTTGGGATTTTATTTTATGTTTACCGTTTCATCACCCGAGATGATTCAGGGGGCTGAATGGGAATCTTTGGGGGACCGGATGTGGCCCATTGGCTGCCAGTTGATGACCACTGGAATAAAGTATAACATGCTGACGTAATGTGATTCTGTATCATTTCTGTTTTGCCTTTATTGGATATGACAGCTGAAGAAAGACAGGAAACATTGGGAGGACAGTGGATAGTGGAGGACGACCTGTAGCAGAGTGACGAGGTTGGAATTGAACCCATAGCTGTTGAACGAGGTCTACCGCCCCGTACGTTGGAGACATGACGTGGACACTTGGCAATCCGGCGCCCCAATCTGGCAAAACATTATTGGACTACAAATAAACACATACCTTAATATCTCGGTTTATGTTCAAATATTCAAGTTGATATTTGCAACTTAATGTTGCCAAACAGCTATAACTATTTTATTATTGATATCTCTCTGGATTCATATTTAGGTGGCTCTTCTATCCTGTTAAAGAGTACCAAACGAGAGCTCAATACTTCTGTTTATGTGTGTATCTTAAGACAGAGAAAGGCCCAGTCTGCAGACTAGAAGCTGCTTCAATTAACATTAAATGGAAATCATCACCTCATGTAACGTGTCAGCTCCTGGCCCTTCATCAGACATGAACAAGTACGTTTTCTTTTCTCTGCTTTAGATGTTTTTTGTCCAGCACCCAGTACTCAACTATTCGGATGTGCGTGCATAATCTCTGTGTACACATTAATAGTTTTTTAATTCTCTCCAGGCTGCTGAAATTATTCAGTTTAACAGGTAAGGCAGCACAATTGAAAAGGACACCTTAAATTGATTTTAACGGCCAAATGGATTGTGGTGAGTTTGAGTACGTCAGACTTGCTGAAAAAAAACACTTGTTTTCATGACTTAAGTTTTGAAACGGATCACACTTAATCTCTTTCATTTATTTGTAATATATATTTTGGACATTAGAAATGGTCTTTTAAACATGGTTGTGTGATTTTTTAATGTTTTAGTGATTGAGTTAACAAAGCCACTCTAAACAGGACCATCATTCACTAATGAACATCACACTGTGTTGAAGAAGACTTTTAACTACAGAGAGCAAACATTTTCCCTAACTAGTTTATGCTCTCTGAGGTAGTAAATCAACTAAGAGGTAGGACTGTTCCACATAATCACCATTCTTTTCTAAAACCTGTAGGACAGAAACAAGGAAATAAGGAACTTTAGCAATGCTTTACATTTCATGAGACTTGAAGCGTGTAGACTTCCTGGAGAGTTTGTGGGGCCGAGGACAACCTTGACAAAACCCGCTTATGTAACATTTGAAAGCAGCAGCCAGCATGGCCTCGCCTGGGGAAAAAAAAAAGAAAAAAAAAAAGATTTCTTGCCAAACATTGGGACACACACACAGAGGGTCTCACATCCCTGAAAGGAGAAAGCAGTCTGCACTCGAAGGTGAAATGGATCAGTTTAATGCGAAACCAAGCAAGATTTCAACAGCTATTCATTCACACTCAACACAACAGACTGATTCCAGAAAGAGAGTAAAACTAACATCTGTCTCTGTCCTTGCAGAGAGCAACACAAACACTGCACACAGCGTCATATCATGTCCGGAAAACAAAGATACATCGGATGTTTAGCATTCAAGTAGTGCAGGCGGGTTAGAAGCATCAAACCCCCCTTCCCCCCCCCCCTTTTTTTAAATTCAATGTCACGACTGAGACGCAGGCAAGTAGACTAAAGAAAAAAAACAAAACAATAAAAACCCTGGAAACTTCTGGAAAACATCAGAGACAGAACTACAAAAAGATTTTCTGACAGAACTAAGAAACACTTCACGTCGTTATTACAAAAATATTAATCTTATTCAACGTTAAGCCGACACGGGGGACAAGATGGGAGAATCATCTGTGAGCGATGTGTTTTAATGGGCCATGCAAGACGAGTTCGAATATATTTTCTCCAATAACGTAACGTTTGAGTGAAGAAGCGATGAGCAGAAATTAAGACGCTGCTGGATATCTGATGAGTCGTTTAGTTTACAGGTAGGAGGATGAACTGCGTCAGTGATCAGGACGCGTTTGTTCGCAGAGTGTGAATTTTAAAAACAGAACTGATTAAGTTACTTTACAAACTCAACCGACAGCCTCTCATATGGATGATCATTAAAAAATAAAGCACTGGTTATATGTTTTCTGTGAGCACACGTATGGGAGGACGATTCTTCTGCAGGGGGGGTTAATTTTGAGGGGGAGGGGGCGGTGGGGCAGGAGGCATGCCAAAGGGGGGCATGCCCGGCACCCCCATCCCCATCATGGTGACAAAGTTGGAAGGGTCCATGGGAGGCGGGGGAGGCGGAGGCGCGTACATCATGCCTGTTGAGCCTGGGGGAGGGGGAGGGGGAGGAGGAGGGGCTCCGGGGGGCAGTGGGGGCTGGACGCCAGGGGGAGGCGGCACCATGGAGGGGGTTCCCATGGGTGGAGGGGGCTGAGCTCCGGAGGCTGCAGTCTGCTGGGGCTGCTGCCAGGGGGGCAGGGTGCCGGTTCCAGGGCTGGACGTGGTGGTGGTGTCTGCAGGGGGGAGAAGGAGACAGGTCACTTTGATGTTCTGATGCTCCATTAGAGCTGACACAAACATGTCTACCAAACAGACTCGGCAAAGATAGCCGACCTCCCCGTATACAATACTATCTACAGAGGCTCATCGTTTTCTTTTCATGTGTACAGAAGGAGAGCTACAGTAAGTCTGCATTTTTTTAATCAGGTGAAGAAACAAGAAATGAAACCATTTAAAGTCTCCTGAATTAAACTCTGCTTTATGATCAGTCCGAGCCTCGAGCTCCAGGCAGAGCACATGACACGCACGTCTGTATTCAAAGTGAACAACAAACTATTTCACTGTCAAAGAGATAAGAATATGAAGGTCAGCAGTAAGCTTGATATCCCACAATGCATTGTAAAAACTAAAAATTATGTGCCTAAACTGGTCCTTTCACTTCCAGTACACCGTGTCCTTTTCACAGATCAGTCAGTAGATTCAGTAGTTGACAGTTTTCAAGTATGGCGTAGTGTGATCTTACTCTGTTGCCATGGCAGCGGTGTACTGGTTGCCATACTGCTGGTTGGAGGTGGGGGTGGAGCCTGCTGTTGCCATGGTGGCAGGGGTCCAGAAGGAGGGGGAGGCGGCTGGTTGCTGGGGGGAGGAGGGGGAGGAGGCATCATGCCCATCGGAGGCGGCAGCAGACCTGAAAGCAAAAATATGACAGGGAAGTTCTGGGGTCTTAAATTTACTGAGGGTTTTATTTTCAGCTACTTCTACTTTAAGTTGATTTCAAACAGGTTCATCTGTTGACTTTTAAAAAAAACTGTCTAGAAAAGTAATCTCTTACCCATGGGGTGTCCATGAGGTCCTGGTCCCTGGCCCATGGGAGGAGGAGGGGGCTGCATCCAGGGGGGAGGCAGGCCGTTGGGGTTTGGAGGCATTGGGGGGCCTCCCATGTTGGGCATGGGGGGAGGGAAGCTGTGAGGTCCTCCGTGACCTCCCGGTCCACCATGCATGCTGTGGTAGTTCCTGTTCTCAGTGGGCCCGGAGCTCATCCAGGGGGGGCGGTTCTGCTGAACACACACAAGACCGTTAATCAGGATGTGCAATCATCACAGACACAAACAGGACTGTGGGATCATGGGTGCTCAGGACTAACCGGTGGGGGCTGGTTGCTGTTGGGTCCTGAGGACCGGGGTGCTCCTCCCTGGTTTCCAGAGTGTCCTCCTCCAGACGAAGGGACCGGAGCCTCCCCCAGCTCGGCCATGAGGGACAGATACTCTTTGTCCATACGAGCTTTGTCCTGAGCTGACTGAGGGGGCTCGCCGCCCGTCGCTCTGTGGGCAGCGAAGGAGCTGCACGGACGAAAAGGAAAGTTAATTAAAGACCTTCAATTAACACCTTCAAGCTTTGCGAGTACACACACTGATCCTCATCGTCACCTGGTGTATTTGCAGTCGGAGGAGATGTGTCCGGCTCCACCACACTTGGTGCACAGGGTGGTGTTGGTGATGCTGCGAGGTTCAGCGTTCTGCCATGGACGAAGGATTCTGCAGAGACACACATCAGGTTTCAGTGGTGCTCCGAACTTTAAAGACTTCCTGTGGATTAAACTACACCCCCTTCTTCACACCGTTACATCCTCAGGCTGTACCGCCCATAGAGGCCCAACGTAGTCTCAAGTTTGATCTGACAGGGAAATATTTATCAGGTTTCACAAGCGTTATCTGAATAAATGAGTCAGTAACACATAGGCACGTCTGTAAATTTCTAGAGATTTCCAGGCAGACGGTTGCAGGATATAACCATCATCACCATTGTTCTGGTAAAACCTTCAGACTGTCAACAGTAATGTCATTGTCCTCTTTGACCATATGAGGGATGTCAGATGTCTTGATTTAAAGCAGAGCCAAAGTCAACAACAACTCAGCTTACAGCTCATGTAACATTGCCAAAGAGTGTAAAAGACAGCTTTTAAACATCATGTTCCAACATGTTTTACTGGTTCTGTCTTTGTTTTTTTGTTAGATGAAGAAGAGGAGACATCTGAGGATATCCAGCTCAAAGTGAAAAACCCAGAACACAAACACTGAAGGTTCATTTTGAGACAGTAAAGAGCAAAGTTTCTGTGCTGATGCTCTGGCGGAGATTAAGGACAAATTATGAATTTCTGGACAAAACACTAAAGTTACTGTTGTTCTTAAGAGGTTTCTGTGTCACACTGACCTGTTGTCGTCCTCCCTCAGGGTGCCGTTGAGTCTGGCGAGCTCCCTCAGCTGCATCTTTCTCAGGTCGTTCTGATCCTCAGGCGTCTCGATGCCTTGTTTCAGAATGTTACGAATCTGTGGACATAAATGTCTCACCGTAACTGAACTGTTCGTCTTTACACTCCCAGGTGACTGAAGTATGAAGAGGAGCTGCACAAATATGATGGATGAAAACAGCGGAGATTATCTTACCTGCTCCACAGCCTTCTTGACATTCTCCATGGTGTTGGCGGTGACGAGGGCGTGCAGCGGCTCGTCTTCTCCTGGAAGCATCTGTCCATCTTTCCGGCCGACCTTCCCCTCCTTCACTGAACCTTTCCCCCGGATCATGATCTTGGCACAGCACTCCTTCTCTATGTTTTTCAGCGTGTTACCTCTGAGAAACCAGCCGAGAACAGAGTCAAACTCAAACTCACTTTAAACTGCTGTGGCTGTGGAAAAGGAGACGCACACCGATAGTTTATGTCACTTACCGCGGCCCGATCAGAAGACCAACAAAGTTGATTTCAGGGTACTCATCCTGGGGGATCATCACTTTGTCGTTGACTCTGGTGGCTGGAGGTCTGCAGGAGAGAAAACATGATGAGCATTTACAGTAAGCAAGGAACATCTAACTGACCCTCCTGAAAGAATCTGTGTTAACCGACATCCACCCGCCTTCTCCCGCTGCAGGAACACAGCAAATATGAACACGCTATTTCACCTAACAGAGCGCTTAACATCCTTTAAAGCATTTCTGGTGTTCACACTGGAAATCATTTAGAACTAAAGGGATGTAAAAGCCGGGGGTCAGGTTGTAAATAGAGACGATAACCCCCCCCCCCCATATAAACAAGTGAAGAAGTCATACTTGTAGTCTGCAGGAGGCTTGAAGTCAGGGTTCAGTCCGACCATCTCTGTGATGAGGGAGTGACGCTCCTCCTCGATCTTCTTCCGCGTGCGGTACTCTCGGGTGTTTAACCTCTTCCCCTCGCTGTTGTAGATTGGCTCCGGAGACGGAGACCTGAAACCGGACAACGACAAAAGACAAGAAAGACATCATGGATACCTTTCTAGAAATGGAGTTCTGCTTTCAACACTCAAACAGGCTCCCTACGGCTAACTCAAACTTGAACAGTTTCAAAAACGCTGCTGGACTTTTTAAGCAAAGGGTGCTGACAAGGTTCAATTTAAAAAGTCGATGGTTAAATTTGGATTCACTGAGAGACTTCTGGCCAGTGCAAGAGAAAAAAGAAAGTTATGCATGAACTCTGCACTGACATCTTAAAGGCTAGAGTCCATTCTTTTATATATTTAAGGGTAAAAAAAAAAAGGGGGCAACCAATGCTGTTTGGTGGTAATTAACCCAATTCACAGGGGAGGGGGGGGGCATCAACCACACAGAATAAAAAAAAGATACATGGCCATAATTAAACCTGCATACAGGATTGTTGGCCTAAAGGAGAGGAAAGTGTGAGGTGAGAAAAAGAACCAGTCCTAAGCACAACGCTGGCTGTGAGGGTCGCTGGGTGTTGACGTGGAGGGAGAGGTCCGTACCTCCCCTTGGATGCTGAAAACCTGTGTCGCTGCGTTAAGGAGGCTCTGTGCTTGAAAAAGGGTTAGGCTGATGTGGGGTAATTTGGGTTAGAGAAAAGGAATTGAGATTAGATTATCCACCTTTTCCTACACTCTCCCAGCAGAGAGCCACATCTGTATCCATGTGATGTGAAGAAAAAAAAAAACGTTTTTCCTTAAAATCTTCCAACGGTGACAACCTGAAACAGCCCTGGTTTGTTGGTTGTGTCACATTAGGTCGGGGAGAGATTTATCAACTTTTGGTTGCTGTGGAAATGTCTGATTATTCAGAGAAACTGTACACAGACGACAGGGACTCGAGCTAAGAAAGGTGAGATACTTCTCTTGTGGCGATCCGCCATGACTTCTGTCTTTATATACGTGTTGTTCAGTCCATTCAAACTCGCCTTCCCACGCAACTTTAACAACTACGTCAGTTCATTTAACATCACAAGGAGTGAGCCCTCTCAAACGTCCGGACGCCGCCTTGATTACATCCTGTACCGGCCAGCTGGCCATGTCTGTGCCTGTGTCTGGTCCAGTCTCTGCCTCGCCTACAGTGTACGCCGCCATCTTGCTTCCTCGTGTCACTGTGTTTCTGGATGCATCGCTGATATGGTCAAAACCAGGAGACTAGTCAGGGCCATGAGTTGAGAGAGACGGTAAGATGAACGGACTGAACAATATATATATGTTGACAGTAGTCACAGCAAGATCCTTGTGGAAACTGATCTAAAAGCTGTCCAGTGCTTTCCAGAACTAAAACTATTCTGGATGTTTTCGTCTCTGGGGGGGGAAGCTGGAACAAGCCCCCCTGACCCCCTGAGTGGAAACGTTTAAAACCACAGAGGGGAGAAACAGCTGTGACCAGCCACAAATCATTTATGTCTTGAACAAATCTTTTTAAATAGTAACTGATGTTATCATGAAGGCTTTAAGCTAAACTATCACAGGTTAAATGTTCAAATGTGCGACTTGTCGACATTTATGTTCAACGTTTGTGTCTAAAAGAGCCAAATTATCTGAACTATCTGAAAGATAAACAGACGCTAAATAATCCAAGCTACAAATAAAACATCACAGATAAAGAGAGCCAGGTGATCAGACCCAGACCTGTATCAGAGGGAAACCTTTCATGACTATACATCATATATGAACTCATGTATTCATTCAGTACTCTACATCAGACACACAGAACAGGCAGAGTGAAACCATGACGAGTCAAACCTGATGGCTAAACCTCCACTGACCTCTCGTCTGACGACATGTTTGGTTCTTCAGACAGAAACTGAAGTATCTAAACTATAACTGACCCCTGTGCATCTCTCCTGCTCTGCTTTACGACCTCATCATTATTCTTACGTCAGATCCAACATTTATTTCTGAAGAAAACGAGTCAGGTCCGAGTTTTTTTAAAAAGAGCCGGGTGATAGATCCACTTACGTGTTGGAGATTTGAGACAACTTTTAGGTTTAACTTTTATTTGAGTTCTGAAGAACCACTGTTGTTTGAATCTATTCAAACTTAAAGCAGGTCTTAGAGACGTGACGGATGAGGAGCCGCCAGCTGCACACGAGCGCAGGGGACTGAGAATAATTCAATTAAAGAAGATTACATGGATTAAGACATGGGTACAGAAAAAAACAAATATGACTCTTAGTATCACCCAGCCCTGTTATTAATTTATTTAAAAAAAAAGGAAGTTAGAGATCGGACCGATCCGACCCTGACGTGATTTACATATCCATGATCGGACTGACGCGTCGATCGAGAGAGACGGTCGGGCTCTTTGAAGACATTCAGACTGATTTAATTTGAAAAGCTGACAGCTACTTCCTGTTTGTACCTGAAGCCAGCATAAAGTTCAAACTCATTTTTCCTTTGGAATAATATTATTAAGTTATACATTATTTTTATGCTCCTTCAATTAGAAGTGCAATGTCTACGTCCTGTTTACGTCAGTGTTTCGTAACCTTACACATGATTAAAACATGATCTAAATGAATATCGGTATTTTTAACGTACATTTCTGAAACCGATCAGAGCCTCGTTAAATTAAAGTTACTTAATTGAAGGTCTGAACGAGCCTCCATCTCTAAAGAGGATCTGATGATTTGACTGATTGAAGCGCAAAAAAGACACATTTTAATTTCCACTTTCAGGAGGAAAAGTTCAGGTCTAACTGTGTTTGTTTTCTTTTTGTTGCTCCAAGACGAACTTCCTCCGTGCAGCATTTGTTTAGATTTTATGATGAATGTCTTAAAGAAACTTTAGATGCTCATAAAGCTGCAACACATGAACCAACACTGCCTGATTTTAAACTCACGATGCAGCTTAAACACTGAACAAACCCACCTTTACTTTAGAGTATGTATATCTTTAAAGAAATATCAATAAACAAGAAAGCTAGCACACATTCTATAGCTAGCGTTAGCAGTGGAAGAACACGTAAACATTTAAAGTGAATGAAGTGAAACTGTCGTCTAACTCTAGACTCAGCGCTGCCCCTTCTTTAAAGAGTGAGCTAGCTAAATGCTACATCTGCAGGCTAACACTACAGCAGTCTGAGGCTCGGGCTAACAAGCACACACACAGAAATAAACTGAAAATCAACATTTGTCTTCCAAAAAGTCAAAAGGTAGAGAAAGTGTTACTGTTCATGGGTTTAATCTTTTTCCGACCTGTCCTCAGGGTTAACAGGGATTCCCAGGTCTCCTGTACGCAGTTTACGAGTCAGGTCTTCGATCTGCAGTTGGACTGGAAGAATTCAGGTTAGGAAAGAAAAACAAGGATGGAGAGAAATGTGGTTATCATGACAACATCAGAGAGACGACGCTCTGCACATGAGAGCAGCGTCGACTCAAACATTACTGAGTTCAAGACACACAAAAAAAAGGGTGAGTCTGTTAAATAAAGTGAGACCCAAATAAAACATCTGGTCAAAGTCTACAGCATGAGACCACTTACTGAGGATCAGAGGTGTTTACATTAACAGAAACAGGACTAACCTTTTCTCACACAATGATTAAACATGGAAACATATCAGTCCATGTCTAGACCATGATTCCTCAAAATGCCAGCCCGTCATGTTTCAGTTAGATGTTGTACGGCTGCAGGTTTAGTTTAAGGGCTCCGGCATTTGAAGGACACATGGGGTCTAAAAATCACTGATGGCTCTCTTTGTTCTGTATGTTTCAGGTGATCACAGTCTCTCTTTGCACTCCACAGATTTAACACTGAGGGCCTGATGTGACACAGAGACAAGTCTTACATTTAGAAGGCAATGGAGAAATCAATCATCCCATGCACATTATGAAAGTTGGAATGAAACTCCCCCAAACACAGAGATTGACTGGTCACAGAGAGGATTACTCTGGATTAGAGAGATGAATACAGGCCCTGTGAACTTTCAAACACGCTTCCCTTCTTTGTGTTTTATCTACTGAATGAGCAAAGGAAACGAGAAGTGTGACAAAGGGAGGTGGGCACAGATGAACGTTTACATACCAAAGAACAACAACCATTACCAATGAGTGAATCAAACATCAATAACGATGTCGGTTATTGACAGAAAAAGGACTCATCTGCTTCAGAATACCCCGCTGAGGGCCTGTGAAGGCAGCATGTTGGTGCTACACTGCTGCTGGAAGGCATTTCTGGTTATTAAACATCTGTTAGTTTGGCCTTAAGAAGAGCAGATTAACAACTTATTTTTACTCAATTTGCTTTCAGAGTTGTTACGATACCAGCGTGGGAAACGTCTCTTGCCGTTTTCATGCTGCCATTTGAAGGTGGGGTATTTATGCCTGCAACGTGTAACGCACAGAGGAGGAATGGTGGGGTGAAGCTGTTCTGCCCCTGATCCTCCATCAGAGGAGTAATGAAGGGAACGCACTGAGAACGTGTAACGTTGGGGTAGGCCAGGCGAAAAAGCGCTGTGTTTGTATATGTGGAGCTTCTGCTGTGCGTTTAAATGCCGTACCTCTCAAGCTTCTGCAACACTGTAGCGAATGTTACGCCGATGAGATGCAATTTGTAAGAACAGAGACTTTAGCCCTGTTCAGACCGTCGTTTCAAGACGCCATATTTACCCCTGTGACGTTTCTCCTTAAATCTGAATGTCGTGGAGGCGCCATAGGGGGACGAAGTGACCCCACGCGCTGTGTGTGTGTGTGTGCGCATATCTGACTGTGTGTGTGTATGTGGAGCTCTCGCTGTGTCGTGCTTCTGCAACGCTGAAACGCAAAGTGACCTCATAGACTGGGACACCAATAGTACACCGTCACGGAATCAATACGTGATGACGGCTGAGCTTAGTTACGGCACGTTTGCCAAAAAAGCAGTCTGAAAAGGGCTTTTAAATCATATGAATCATATTTCTCACTTAAGATTAAAAAATAGATATATTTGTCAGTCCCCTATAAAAAAATAAAAATAATCAACTTGTTCCCCAGAAATAAATCTTTAAAAAAAAAGCCTTCACAGGATCGTCTCAGTTTAAAGACGGATCAGATGGTATCAGAACATCTCTGTTAAAAGCTTCATTGTTAAATATGATTATTTTGAAATAGGCCAAAATCAAAGCACATTAAAGAGTGATTCACATCTTGCATTGCCCAGTAAGAGAATAGTCAAATGTTGGAAAGCCATTGAAGCAGCATTGCTCACACTCAGGAGAAACAGCAGCACACTTCAGCATATTAGGACATTATGGGTAAACGCCTCCATGCACAAGAACAATACTGATGATGTGTGTAAGGGGGGGGGGGGGGGGGGTCAGGCAAAGACAGTGAGCAGTGACCTGCAGCTCAGGGACAAATAGCAGCAAGCAGTGGTGTTTAATCATCTAGCTATAACTCGTCTTGCTAATGGCTGCCCAGTCAGTGGTATGCAAACCAGAAGACCACAGAAAAATCTCACTTCCATTGAAAGAGAAATGACCCCAGTTAACATTTGACATCACATTAAAATCATCCATGATCATCAGGAAGAATTACTTTCTCTCAACAGTTGGAACAATTAGACATTTTTCCAGTATGTGTAACACATCAGTGTTAGGGTTAAATTTAATCAGAAACATGTCTCGTGTCTTTTACAGTTCTAACTGTTGGGAATTCAGAAAACAGGAAATAACATTTACAGTGATGTGTAAGAAAACTAGAACCTCAAACAGATGTGAGACACATTATTCAACATAACTGCATTTGTAATTTAAATAGCAAGTTGAATTTAGAAGCAGGTACTGATTTAATATTTACCTATATAGGCTCTCTCTTGGTCCCGGGTCAGGCCGGGGGGAATGACAGTGGGCATGCCCGGAATGACCGTCTTCTGATCGGGCGTCTCGCTGCTCCAGCGACTCTTCTTCCTTTGTTTCTTCGAGCCAAAATCTACAGAGAGAAACAGAAACACATTAAAAAAGTCAATGTTGGCTGTAGGTTAGGAATAAATGAAACCTGTCTTAAAAAAGAAAAAGAAACACAGAGGTTTTTTAATGTATATTTGACCAATTGTTGTGATAATACAGACATTAAAGTAGTTTAATTTCAAATAAAACCACACCATTACATGAACTGAAGATGTTAAAAAACCTAAAGTTTAGATGCAGGTGTCTGCTTCTCTTTACACCTGAGTGTCTGTTTAATAAGTTTACTTTGTCCACTCTGTGAAAAAGTCTAAACATGGAGATTACGTGTGTTCTGCTTCTAGCCTTAGTTATAATAAATAACCAGATTTATGGTTTTAATGCTGGTGTTTCCTTTTGTTTGCATTACATCATCAGTGTGCGACGTTAACCGCCTTAACCCGCTGCCGGGACATCGGGGGACCCTGGTCTCTGATGTTGAGGGTCCCGAGCTGAAAAGTTTGGTAACCTCTGCTCTAGGAGGGTTCAGCTGATGTTGTTCATCAGTTTTTAATTTCATTCATACGGCATTATTATAAACACAAATATCGGTACCTTACTAATACATTTCAAATGTCGTATTGTTTGTGTTCATACGTGTTGTGTGACGTTACCTCTACGATGTGTTTGTTATATTAACATTAAAGATGCAACAAAAGTAACCACAGTTAGTGAAAGTTAGCCCCTCAATAACACAGGTTGTCTCCATTTCGTGATCATTAGCCACATTAGCATCGTTAGCTCGTTAGCCGCTGCTACCTCCAAACGCTTATAACGGTCGCTCAGGTCACTCACCTGGTCCGGACACGACCGACGGGAGTTGTTGCTGTGGGAGCGGGGCAGCAAACCCTGCCGCCGGACTGAACTGCGGGAAAGCGGCGGTCGGCATTGGGGGCTGAAATACTTGCAGAGCCGGGAAGGAGGCAGGCGGCCCCGGTGTCGGCATCAGCCCGTTGCCCGCACCAGGCCCCGCATCAAATCCCCGTTTAGCGCCGATGCTGGGGTGCAACTTCCCTAACGGAGTTGCATTTGCTCCCGTTGCCATTTTCGGTGTACTCCTATGGCCTACTCACCTTTCAACGTCTGCAATTTATGTATAAATTTACCAAAATGAAGAGTAATCAATAAAAGTGTGCCCAACAAATACCCCTTACACGTTAAACTTCGCAAAATGGCGCCGTCGAGAGATCCACAAAGAGATGATTCCTTGGCCGTAGGTTGATCCGCTGAAGTAGAAAGGCGTTCCTATTGGCCAAACGAAGCCCCTCCCACTTAAAATGATTGGTTTAATAAAATCTGTCGTTATCCTCATCCTTCAAGCTGATAGGCTGAAATGACCATCAATCCTGTTATAGAGCTACCGGATGCTTTGCCATTAAAGCACATTTATAGCCCCCATAATTCCCCACTCAGAAATGTAGGTATTAATTATTAAGGAACTATTTATTTATTTTTTATGATATATTTCCACAGTCCGGTTCCATAACATCTTCTTAGCTGCTGTGAGACTAGTAGCACCAGCTGACTCCCTCACAGTGCAAAACAATGTGCAATATTTATCTCAGTAAAAACACTGAATTGACATAATGTGGAAAACAATCTGTTTAATAATCTCATGTGCAAAACTCACAGGACAAGAAAACATAGATATGTGTATTTATTTTAGAAAGAGAGACAACAGGAGCGCTTCTGGTATCCCTCAAACCACCGTATGATCCCGGTCCAGGTACTCAGGATGGTTTTAAAAAGGCCTTTAGCTCAATCGCGGCAGTAGCTCAGTCCATAGGGACTTGGGTTGGAAACCGGAGATTCGACATTTCATTCCAGATGCAGAACCATAATATGGAAGTTAGTCTGGTTGTTGGGGAGGTGCCAGGACTGCAGAGGTGCCCTTGAGCAATACACCACATCCCAAACCCCTCTAGTGCCCTAACATGTCCCCAGTCCTGCTTGTGCATGTGTGTGAAAAGTATGTAAAATAAAATAAATAACATCTACAGGGCTATTCTGGTAAATTTGTGACATTATTCTCTGTTTCCACTTAAAGCTACTTAAATGAGTAACTATACAACATTAAAAATAAAAAACATTTAGTATGCACGGAGCAGCCATGTTGTATTTTGAGCTCTTATACTGAAGATCCTCCGAGTGGCTGAGTTGGAGTTCAAACTTTAGGGGGCGTTACCGATGACATATGGGACTAGCATCTTGGAAAAGCCAACTTCTGAGATCAAATGGAACTCGTCACAACCACTAGGTCACCGGCGCCACCCACACATGTATTTTTATTGACTATTGTGACATCTTCCTTGCCTTCAATGAGACAGTATATCCAAAGACACGGGTCACATTCCTCAGATTGAAGATGCACAGAATTTTAATGTCACTGAAATGGTTAGAAAATCAAGACGTACACGAAAGGCATCAGAGGTCATTTTAATCATGAAACTAAATTGTTTAATATGAAACTTCACACTTATTACAACAATGAAAGTGAATTTTCTTAACTGATGTGTCACAAAAACAACATGATCAGGATGCACCGTCAGAAAAATTATTTCACAAAAAGGTTTGATATTACCCAGTCACAGAAAGGAAACCATGTGTTTTTTTATTTTTATTTTTACTACTGTGCAGATCCATATTTGGTAAAAGAGCGACAGTTCACAGGTTAAACAGAGGAGACGATGAAGCGCACAGTTTTCTACGATTTTAGCTTCACATAATGCAACATGTAACAAAAGCGTTTTCAGACCAGGGGTTCAACCGGCAAGAAATTGGATTTTAAAACTCTCATATAGAGTTACAATGCTGGATGATCAAACTAAACGTGGGCAAAGTTTCAGATCATGAGGTTAACGCATGTTGATGTAGTCACAGGATGAGTCTGCAGAGGGCGCTGAACGACTTATTCTGTAAATCACGCCATAGTTCCCCGATGTGAAACCAAGAATTTCACCAGACGGCTTCAAGCCTCTACGTAAACCACTGAAACCTCTTACATAGACTCTCTTCTCCCAGCTCTGGAGAGCAGCCCTCCCCTGGCAGCCCTGCAGCATTCTGTTCTCCCCAGGAAGGCTTCCAGAGAGCTGACCAATCAGAAGAGAGTGGGCACATGGGGAGGGGGGCCTTAAAGTACAGCAGCTGAAAATTAGGGTTTTTACTGACTCGTGTCAGATAAATAAGATCATGTAAAGCTGCTCTAAAGGTTTTACAGACTGACGACATGAGAGGAGAACATGAGGACGATATGGGAGCTTTCAAACTCCTACAAAAGCTTGGTAGTCTGGACCGAAACACAAATAAAAGAGGCCAGCGATGAAGTCCGACTGCTTCAGAAAGAAGTCTCTTCTTTTGAACTCCCACGAGGCAAAACAAACCAACGGCTACGACCAAGCAATCCTCCGTGTTGCAATATGTAATGCGAGTATACCAACCACCCGCTGGCTCTTCCAGCAGTCGTGTGATCTCAAAAACGAACCTCTCAGTCTGAAAACGCCTGGTTTAAAGTTGTAAAAAAAACACTTAAATGCACAGATCAATACATGACATACTGCTAAGGAAATTGTAACCCTTGAAGTGTACTTCAACTGAAAGTGTAGCAATTTTTCATCTGTTTTCTAACGCAAGTTTGACCAAAAGGATCACTTATGTTTGCTCACGGTTTTCAACACAACTACCAAATATTTGCCCTTTCACATACAGCGGCAATCTGAAGTCCTGTTTGGATTCATAACACTTTAAGAAACCTTCTCCGTATCTCTCTGCTATCGAGCACGTAGGGCCGTCACGATACCAGAATTTAAAAACTCAATTTGTTTTTATCGTAAAAATTAAACAATATCGACACCTGTTGTGTTACCACGGCAACAAAAACAGAAGTCTGAGGCATCCAATACTTGTTTTCTGGATTTTTAATAAATAAAAGTTGCAGACAAACTGCTGCACGCTATGACTGAAGATTACTATTGTAGTACTTGAAATCAGTCTTGGTCTCGAGAGACCACTTTTTGAAGGTCTCGGTCTCAGACCAGGCGGACTGTGGGTTTAAAATCAAGACCGGTCAAGATCACCACTGATCTATTTTTCCACCATAACTGTGATTAGAAGGAAAACGTCTCTTTTTAAAAGAATAAATAACTTCAATTCATTTATAGTTTGATTTTTAGCCTGTGGTTACTGCCTCAACCTTCCCGGTGTTATGGGTGAGTGGCACCCAAGATGATGATTTTTCAGAGATATTTATGGTCTTGGTCTTGTCTCGACAGCGAATAGTTCTAAAACGTTGTTTCAGAAAGTATAGAAGTACCGGAAAAAATTTTGGCACCCTTCCTTGCAGGTCAAAACTTGGCTTGAATCTGGCTTATTAAAGTGCTATGAACCCAAAACAAACAGATTCTGCAGATTTAAATGCAATAAAGAGAAAATAACGTTAAAGAAAAACAACATCAAGATGCAGATTTGTCAAAAGTCTGGATGTCAATTCTGTCTGCAAGACGTCCAGCAAACAACTTAAAAAATTCTTCTTTTTTTTTAAGAGAGGTTTGGTCAATCTCAGGACATGAGGAGCTCAGAACTTAAAAGACGTTTGCAAAACAGCTTCATGCTAATTTCTCAATTTAGTTAAACTTCTTCAACTTGGTAAACGACGTGTTCCCGATATGTTTCACAAAGTACAATCCTATATGTTTGCATTGTCTTTGTGTGTGGAGAAATCTGCTGTATAGTCTGAAAACACCTCGAGACATGCACTAATGTAACTGGTTTCTACAAACCAAGTCTTCCTAATAAACACGTAACTACACTCGTCCTCGATAAAAGAATTAACATCTAAAATAAGGCGAGACTCTCTCAGAGCTGCACTAACACAACAACACAGAAAGAAGACAAAAGCTTTTAAGGACTTACTGCATTTTTTATTTGAACCTGGAATGACTACTCAGAAGCGGTTTGGATTTTTAAGCTAAGTTCTTACAGCCCACACGCTTTACATGCAGAGATCTGACTGGTACCGCTAATCCTACCAATGAGATATAATGTTTGATACCAATGGCACTTCGGCTACCCTACCCCCCACTAGAAGTCACCAAGCTCTCCCCAGATTTCATGGGACAAGATTCAGTAAGCATATCGTGCCCGCTCAGCACCCTGATCCCGCGGAACCTCGTAGGTAGAACTTCTCTGTAGGGCGGCCACCGGGGAAAGGCGCGAGCGCTCGTATGTGTATCCATCTGCCTCGGCAGGGACTCTCCGAATCGGACTCCGCTCACGTGGGTAATATGAGGAGACGGGGGCTGGTGGAGGAGGGAAGGGAGGACACTCGTAAAGGTCGTGGCTAGAGGGGGGCAGACGCTCCCTCGTTAAACCCGTGGAGGAGGTTGTAGGAGGAGGCATGGGAACAGCGCGACGATCTTCATAATAACTGGCCCTGTACTTCTCGTAGTAGTCCACGACACCGTACGGATCCCGTTCCTCGTAGGGCGACCGCCGCATGGGATAGGGAGGTACCGCGCCATAGAATGAGCTGTTAGTCCTGTAAGCTGCTTCGCTGCCGTACATCCGAGCCATGCTATGGTCAGCACCAGCACTAATGCCGTAACCCGGGGGCGGCCCGTATCTCATTGCACTCTCGTAGCCCGTGCTCCTTCTGTACCCTGCCATGGCGCTGCTGTGAGCAGCACCCCGTGGAAAACCATGAACAGGAGCGTAGCCTGTGCCGTAATCTGGCTCGACGCTGAAGTCCGGATGATAACCCCTGCTGCGACCACGCCCGCCGAATCTCGAGGCATCGTATCCATCAGAGTTTGGCTCTGAGCCGTTTCTGTGGTAGCCATTTTGGTCTAGAGGGCACTCTTTGGACCAGTGGCCTTCCTGCCCGCAACGATAACAACCCGATCTGTCTCCCATTCCCGGCGCAGTACGCAGGCGGCTAGTCGAAAGCTTCACGCTCATCAGTTTGCCTTTAAAAGAAAAGACTCAATAAGGACTTATACCCGCATTGATTCCAAATCATATCTGTCACATTTCGTGCTTTGAACAAAAACGTTTCCTAACAGAACCAGTCTTCTAAACATCCCAAAATAGCAAGAAAGCATAACTTAAAAATATTCATTAAAGCTGAAATCCGTAACTTTCCGCATGTTTCTCTCCAGAAAGTGGCGCTCGTGTAGTGTTCAATTTATCCTGCAAAGGACGCAGGTTGATGCCAACTCATTTTAAACATGCAATACGACGTAATTTGACCGCTTACATGATAACTAGTAGCTATCAGGTTAGAGTGTGCAGACAAAACAATTACTGCATAAATGATCAAACACGAATTAAAGATTAATGTGCAATTGGTGTCTATTTGGTGGTGGTTACCCTTTGCTGCTGGGCTTTGGTTTAAAGAATTCAAATAATATTCATAACTTCAAACGCTGCGCAGACTTTACTTACCGACCAGATTACGGATACCAGCTTTAAAGTAATCATGGCTGCCTTACTGTCTTCATCTTACTGTTACCTCTCAGTCTCCGTCTACTTACCTGCAATGGATCCAAAACTTACCCGTCAATTCACAAGTTCAGAATTTAATATTCTTGATACAGTATCTTGAAGGTAAATGCCTGAAAGTTCACCTTTAAACGCTGTGTTGTCTAACTGACTAATGACCTCCATGGCGTCCTCCATTCGCTCCATGTGAACAAAAGCGTAGTTCTTGACTATGTCACACTCCAACACAGCTCCAAACTCCTCAAACTTGGCCCTCAGCTCCTGGTTGGTGCAGGCGATGTTCCCCACGTGTAGTTTAGCCGATCCTCGCGACTTGCCTCGGCTCAGCTCTACATTCATTGGCTGACCGTTGAGCTCGTAATGATGGAGGTTACTGATGGCTTCTTCTGCCTCCGCTTTGTCGTCCATGTGCACGAAGCCAAAGTTCTTGACAATAGTGCATTCTGCGATCTTCCCATACTGGGAGAAGAGAGAGCGAAGTTCATCTGATGTGGTTTCCTGGGCCAAGTTCCCGATGAATATTTTCACCATTTTGGAGCGTTCAGGTCACTGAAAGAGGAGAGAAACTTGTCACAAATAAATATATCATTAATCCAGTGTATCCTGTGTAAATGTGTCTCTGAGTCATGACTGTCTACAATGAGTGAGAAGCTCGAGTCCCGCTGGCTGTGTTGTTGTCAGAGCTGTGTTTACATGGACAGGAAGCTCCTCCCCTTGTGTATAAAAGCTGTTTTAGTCAAGAAGAACATACTCACTGATTATTTGGATGTTAGTGAGAGTTTTTAGATCACGCTCATTCTGTGTCAGTTTATGTGCAATGTGAAGCTACGAGCTAACTAAAGAGAGCTAACATTAGATTGCTAAGACAACAATGCAGGACACAGGTGATTGCAGCTCGAGCAAAGGACCATTTTGTCTGCCGCTTGCACTCAATTATGGTGCGTATCATTAGGTAACTCCTTTGTGCAATAAAAGAGTGCAGGGGTGTTGGAGGTGTGTCTCTGGAGGAGAGCGGAGGCTTCAGGATGGAGGAGGCATGGCCAAACAGCAGTTTGTTTAAGTTTCATGAAAATAATGTGAAACAAAATAATAGTAGATGTGAATACTGTTATTATTATTGCCATATGTTTGAAGTATTTCCTTCTTCCTCTATTTCACATTTCGAATTGGTTACACTGTTATGGTTGTTGCCTTTCGAGCTTTTGTGTTAATTTCCTCAAATGGGGGATCAATAAAGATACACACAGCGCACTGAATATGTTGAAGTGTGTCTGCAGAATTAAGAGGTTTCTCTGTGGCTACTGCTACTAAGTTTTGTGTTGGTTTTCATCCATTAATTACTTCATAAAAACAAGCAGAAGCAGTGGCAATGGTCGAGTCTGTTGGGGCCTTGGGCAAACATTTATAGGGGGCCCCTCCAACCTCTATTATATCTACCAGTATCCCGGTGCTCTTCCTCTTCCAGACAAATAGTTTCTCTTCATTTCCACTTTCTAGCACCTCTCTCTCTCTCTCTCTCTCTCTCTCTCTCACATGCTGCGAGTCATGATTAGCTTCAGCAGATAACATTACCTACACTGGCTGCTTTTATTGGAACTGTGTCATTAAAACTCATCAGTTTAGATCACCGTGAGGTTAACGTGTCTGTGGCGAAGTTACGTAACAAGCGTTTCCACGTTTTTCAGTAATCTAAACACGTAGCACGCCGTTAGCTTGTCCGTCTTAATATTAGCTTAGCATTCACATCCAGTTTGACATGACGTCACTTTGATTCAGACGGAGATAACCCGGATGAAAGGGCTGCTTTTGTTATAATGGCGTCTTTTGGTAAATGCAGATAAAGTAGAGCGTGAATTCTTACCTCGAAAAGCTGCAACCTTAGTATGAAATGATGAACACCGGGATGCGTCCCCTCGCTTCTTCTTCTGCGATGGATTTAACTGGCGGTTTGCAAAACAGCTTAACGGTGCATTACCGCCACCTACCGGACTGGAGTGTGTAGTATTTACAGTCTGTGGTGTGCAGTATTTACAGTCTGTGGTGTGCAGTATTTACAGTCTGTGGTGTGTAGTATTTACAGTCTGTGGTGTGTAGTATTTACAGTCTGTGGTGTGCAGTATTTACAGTCTGTGGTGTGCAGTATTTACAGTCTATGGTGTGTAGTATTTACAGTCTGTGGTGTGCAGTATTTACAGTCTGTGGTGTGCAGTATTTACAGTCTGTGGTGTGTAGTATTTAGTCTGTGGTGTGCAGTATTTACAGTCTATGGTGTGTAGTATTTACAGTCTGTGGTGTGCAGTATTTACAGTCTATGGTGTGTAGTATTTACAGTCTGTGGTGTGCAGTATTTACAGTCTGTGGTGTGTAGTATTTAGTCTGTGGTGTGTAGTATTTACAGTCTGTGGTGTGTAGTATTTACAGTCTGTGGTGTGCAGTATTTACAGTCTATGGTGTGTAGTATTTACAGTCTGTGGTGTGCAGTATTTACAGTCTATGGTGTGTAGTATTTACAGTCTGTGGTGTGCAGTATTTACAGTCTGTGGTGTGTAGTATTTACAGTCTGTGGTGTGTAGTATTTACAGTCTGTGGTGTGTAGTATTTACAGTCTGTGGTGTGTAGTATTTACAGTCTATGGTGTGTAGTATTTACAGTCTGTGGTGTGTAGTATTTACAGTCTGTGGTGTGTAGTATTTACAGTCTGTGGTGTGTAGCAGTAGTTTGGAAGGTAAAGAAAAAATACATCAAATTATGAAAACTGACATGCCCCATCCTCCTTGGTTATTGTTACTCGTTTAGATAAAATCTCTTCTGCTGGCTCCTCCCTACCTCGAGATTTGATAAGACTTTTATTTGTATTAATCATCATAATTCATTCTTTTCTAAACTCGTTCTCAGTGAAAGAACGAGGACAGAGAAACAGCAGTGTGTCAGGGGATAACTTTACATTCCTAAAAACGTGTTCAAATCATTTAAAATATGATCCATGTCTGCCCTGCGATGGCTGCTTGTCGTCTTAACTCGATTGACTTACCTCTGGATTCCATCAGTGAACATTTCTGGAGCCAGGGGTTTGAAACAGCCTTCAAATGTCGCGTATTGAAAGGGCTTTCAGTACGCAGCTGAGAGTTTTGTGCACAATTTTGCTTAATGCTTCAGATCAGTGTTAGCGTCTCTGGAAGTGACCGCCATTAGAGCTGTCCCCGGGTAGACCTTCTCATGTGCTGCTGGGTAGGTCGCTTCATTAAGCAAACTTCATTATTCATTATTGCAGATTGTAAAATAGTAGAAGTCCTACACACCAAACATTCGTGCAATTTCTTGTTTTTAACCCCCAATTTTTGAAGGCAAACTCCTGCACACTGTCTAAACTGCACTAATCCGTTGGCGTCAATGTATGCTGTGTGTAAAATGAAAAGACAACTTGTATTCCTCATGATATATTTTATTCTGGGGAGGGGGTGTGCTTAAACTAGGATCAATGTTGGAGATGCTTTTGAAAAATAGAGAGAGGTTAGAACACAGAAAGGTTTACAGACCGATGCAGAGCTGGATAAACACTGAAGCTTCAGTGTCCACCACATGGTGACCTGTGAGAGCATCGACCCTAGAGAGGAGGGGGCGGGGGGGAGACAACGCTCTACAATGTTTAGAATTTAGACTGCAGTACCCATTTTAAACACTAGGTTTCAGAGTTATATGTTGCTCCTTTAACAAAGCTCTGAAACCAAAATCCTGAACCTCCTAAGGAAAATTAGAAATTTTGTTTTTCAGTTTCGTCCATTAAAACTAAAACTGAAGTGAAACAAAATCAAAGTTGGTGACAAACAAAGAAAGTACAAACTGTCAACATCACCAAAACAACATTGGCTTTATTAAAAATCATTTCCATTTTAGATTTTCTGAATTTGTGTCGGTGCTTTAACAGCTAGTATGAAAAATACAAACTTCAAATCCACCTTTAATATATGCAAAACAAACAAAGGCATCTTTATCAAAACACAGGAACGTCCTCCTGACTTAAACGGCCAGAGTCCTGCCTCACATTTCTGTTTATTTATCGCCGCTTCAGAGACGGTGCACATCCACCCCAGACAAGAACGAACGACAAGAAAGCTTATTGTTCGTTGTCAGCTGAGAGTTAACGATGTAAAGATGTTTTTGAAAATGATGCTGAATATTCTGTAGACACACATTGTAGTCAGAGAAAAAAATTAAGAGGCTGGAATGTTTTAGATCGATTCTTTAAAACAGATCCAAACCGAAGACTCTGGATTCATCTTTTTACTTTCTCAGCATTTTTTGTAAAAACATCCATCGATATAACCGACAAGTCAGAGGCCATGAAGGAAGATAAGATTCAAAACAGAAAAAGATATCCCTCATCTCGATCAAAAGTCAATGTTCACATACATCAACCAAACATGAACAGAGGCCAAACTATTCACTTTCTCTACAGTTCATGTGAGGAAGAAACATGTAAGACGTTAAAAAAACTCTAAAAAAAAAAAAAAGTGAGTGAATTATTGTTTTTATACATCACAAGTGTCAACGCAGTTTGCAAACCTTTATGCATCTGAAAAGATGATTCGTCTACAGGTTACTGGCGTCTCAGGTGCCTGAAAAATCTCATTCCAGATCTTTATTCTCTGCTGATGGAATCCTGAAGCTTGAAAAAAATGACAACGAAGGAAAAGTCCTGAAGTTCACAAACAAACCTGGAGAGAAAGCAAATTATTTCCATATTAGAAACACGGTTTGATCCCTCATTAGCTCACAGCACTTATTTGTAGGATGGACACATGAGGGATGGGTATGAACGGCTTGACATGTCAGCTCAGAAACACTGATAACAAAGACCGGTGGGTCTCAACCTTTTTGAGTCACGACCCCCAATAATAAAAGCTCTGGTGTTCCCATGTGTGGCCTAAATTTATGGATAACTTCAAAAGAAAGATAGGGCTGACAGCAGTCACTCACACAGCAAGCATGAGGGGTGTGGAGTGACATGTGTGTCAACACTACTACTGCAGAAACAGCCTCCTAATTATATCACTAATACAGGCACTTTAATGCAACCCCAAGTCAAAAACGTGTTACTAAAACTAAAAATAAGAATATCATTTTTTTTCTTCTTCTACACAATATTCTGGAAAAACCCCAGAAATTATCTCCCATAATCCCCAGGGAGGTCAGGACCCAGAGGTCTAGAATTACTGGCCTAGAGAAACACTGCTGCTATCAGTGTTATCTAACTAATTCAAATTTCAAAACGTTGCCAAACAGTGACAAAGCTGCAGGTGTTTCTAACAACCTTATTCACATCCTATAATCCCACTGATACCTATTCTAAAAAAAAACAACCAAAACAATCCAAATAGAGTTCACATTGCCGGCTGACCATCGTTCACAGTTCATGTCCCTCATACTTTGTGTATGATGTTGCTCACCTTGGCACCTCAGCTTCAGTAAGGCGTGTAGCGTGGCGTGTAATGATCCTTGGGTCGTGGAGCAGCGTAGGAGCTCCTGGCGGCTGACACAGGAGAAAGGCGTGTTCGCTCGTAGGCGTAGCTTGCCGAGGACACGGGTACTCGTCTGATCGGGCTGCGGTCCCGTGCATAGTAAGCGGCAGCTGCGGAGGCCGATGAAGGAGGCAAAGGGCGACGGTCGTATGGATCTAAACTGGAGGGAAGCTTTGAGAGAGAGGAAGGAGGAGGAGGGGGAGGGGGGATATAGGACATGCGACGATCTTCGAAATAGCTCGAGCCATAAGGGCGAGCTCTGTACTTCTCATAGTAGTCATAACTGCTATAGAGGCGTTCACGATCATAAGCCGGTGGCCTCTCAGGATAGGAGCTTGCCACTCTGCCTGCGTACCGATCCCCAAGCTCAGCACCGTAGCCGCTGAGTCTGCGAGGGGGAGGCGGTATCCCACCTACGTAACTCGCCCGACTATAGCCACCCATGTAATCATCTGGAGGAGGCGGGGCATTTCCGTAGCTCTCCCTGCCATAACCTGGGGGACCGCGTGGGGGGCCCCTGCGACCTCTTGAGCCATCACCGTCTCTACCGTTCCGACTGATGTGACAGTCTTTCGACCAGTGACCATGTTTCCCGCAGACATAGCAGCCGGTATGATCTCCCATTCCCGGGGCGGTGCGAAGCCGACTGGTGGACAGCTGTACACTCATCAGCTTGCCTTGTGAGGAGAGAGAAGACACGCATGAGACCGAGGGAATCTGACACGGAAAGCTTCTTACCGACTATTAAACACCTTAATACATTTGACGGACAATCACAGAGCGAAGCGAGATACCCGGCCGCGCCAGGTGCAGGGGATTTAATGCCATTGCATCGCATTCACCGGATTCACTGCAACTGGTTTAACAAACTTAAAAGGGATTATTTTCAGTCCACCTGTGTTTTCAAAATATCATTCAGAGGATTTCACTTCTTACGAGAGCTCTACGATGACAGAACTACAAACAGCAGAAGAGAACTAGCTCCCCCTGCTCAAGATTTCACCTTTGAAGGCTGTGTTGTCCAGCTTATCGATGGCCTCCATGGCGTCCTCCATTTGCTCCATGTGCACAAAGGCGTAGTCTTTCACTATGTCGCACTCCACCACCGGGCCAAATTCTGCAAACTTGGCCTTCAGGACTTCAGTGTCAACGCCTTCACCGAGGTTGCTGACATGCAGCTTGGTGGTGGACTTGGGCCTCCCTTTGCTCATCTCCACGTTCATGCGCCAGCCGTGCAGCTCTTGCTGGTGGAGGTTTTGGATGGCCTCCTCTGCCTCAGACGTGTTGCTCATGTGCACAAATCCGTAGTTTTTGACAATGTCACATTCTGTGACTTTGCCGTACTTCTCGAAGAGTTCACGCAGTTCATCTGCTGTGGCGTTGCACGCCAAGTTGCCGATGAAAATTTTCACCATGATGATGTTCCGTGTTTCCTGGAAGATTTTAAAAAAATGTGTCAAATGCTTCTGTACAACCAACACTCAAGATTTTAGATCAAGACCACCACTGATTTTACTTTTATTTATTTATTTACTTTGATTAGAAGGAAAACGCGACTTTTCTCAACAAAAATTAACTTTAATTATTTGTAGTTGTAATTTGTAGGCAACTTAAACATATTTTTTTTTTAGACATTTAAACATCCGTCAGGACAGTTTCTGTCTTCGACATCTGCTGTAACCACGACAACGACAGACGCAAAGTCACCATTGAACACGGGAACCCTTTAAACCGTAACACCGAGGAGCGTTTCGACGCATTTTAAATAGATATAAAGTGTATTTACAGGTTAACATTTAATAAAAATACTAAGAATCTCCGCCCTCCTCGTAATCTAGATGTTAAAACTAAACACAGTTATGTTTGTTTACGCTGAAAGCCAAACAAGTCGTAGAAACGCCTTACGTCAGCTATCATGCCCTACATCGACGTTATTATCATTTATCGTGTTTTTATTACTACTTAAAGTCTTACTAAAGCCCTGACCCATTAAAACGCCTGTTTGCGTATACACTTTATATTTGGCCAACAATGTCGTTTATTTTCATGAAACTAATATGTGAGCTAACTGGCTAAAGCTAACATTCTACAAGCTATCGTTCGCCCTGCGCGCTACTTCCGGTGTGAACATTCTTTCTCAAAATAAATCTGTTAGAAGATAATCCACTTAAAATAAACACATTCAAACGCGTTTAAACGAAGTTTATTTAACTTTAAAGGCCGCAAACCCACCTCTGAAACGACGTAGGCCTCGACACCAATGAATGAAAAGTGGAATGACGAAGCTCCTGCCGCGTCTTTTCTTCTACTTCCTAATTCATTACCGCCTCCTACTGTTCGGAAGTATGTACTGCAACAACACATCATAGGTGGATGGATGGATGGAAGGATGGATGGATGATGGATGGATGGATGGATTGATGGATGGATGATGGATGGATGATGGATAGATGATGGATGGATGGATGATAGATAGTGGATGGATGATGGATAGATAGATGGATGGATGGATGATAGATAGATGGGTGGATGGATGATAGATAGATGGATGGATGATGGATAGATAGATGGATGATGGATAGATAGATGGATGGATGGATGGATAGATGGATAGATTCAGTCTCAATGAAATTATTTCATGGTGAAACACAGGTTAAATAAAATATACATATATTGTGGCTCTTACTGTGACCATAAGGGATTCTTAAACATGACAAGAACGTCAATTTAGAGGATATTAAAATCTTTATTTTGCATAATACAACCCATTACATCATGTAAAAGTTTACTGTGTTATATACATGAAATGTACACACAAATAATAAAATCATCATTAAAAAAACAAATGACTGTATCATATGATGCTCTTCAAGTATAGCTCAGGGAAACGTGAGTGTTATTGAAACGCTTCCCTTAACATAAATATCAATGCACACACACGCGCACACACACACACACACACACACACACACACACACATCTGACTGTAGTGAGTTTATATTTTTGATTTTAGCCAAACAAGCAGGTTTAGTTGAATCCAGTTTCTTTGACGCCTCCTCTAATCAAATACACATTTAGATTCTGTGAACACATGATTAGTTCAAACATAAGATGGACGAGAGTCACAAGATGAATCTGTTTATGGCACTTAAAGGTCACTGACAGCGATGGACAGACCAATCACATTCCCCGCTCTCCCAACATGGTGGCACATAATGTAAACGCTGCTACGCTCGCACATTCATGGTTTTCAGAATTATATGATAAGAGTAAGAATACATTTAAACAAGCGTCCTGTTTCTTTGTAACAGTCAGACTGATGAACAAACTATCACTCACACGGTTTAAAGGGGACAAATCCAGAGTCTGAGGCCTCGTCCACACGTAGGTGGGTATTTTAGAACACATAGCTTTTTCTCTGCACTTTGGACTTTTGTACGCAAACAGCGTTTTAGCTCACTGGTAACTGTCCTTTAGTGAAACTCAAAGATGTTCAGAAACTCTGTTTAAGGTGTTTCTGTGTAGACGGGGTAAACAGAGTTTTGTTCTTGTGACGTCACGCTGTGTGGCGTCATCGTGACGTCATCGTGCGATGCAGTCACTTCAGTTGACATGAGATTAGTGCGATGGCAGACCTAACCAAACTAGCGCTGGTGCTAACGTTGCTAACTGGACTTTTTACATGCTCACACATACACAGTTACTCTCCCACTATGTTGATGAGCAGAGACACCTTATTGGACGACGGAGGTCACTGCTGCTTCAGGTGGGCAACACTCCCACCACATAAACCCCAATGAGCCGTGGACGAGACCCAGTGGGACTTCGGGTTGATGGGAAAACTTTGAAAATTAAATGGTCATTGTGGAGGCATGGTGAGAAAATGTTCACATGTCAAGGACATGGTTGTTGACTTGGCGTGCTCATGACAGCCACAACCGTGCATTTTGCGTATTCATGTGAACGAAGATGTATTTGAGAACTGAGCGTGTGTGAACAGGATTGTTTTTTAAAACAGAGGAGGAAAACCTCTGTTTAAAAAATACCTGCCTACATGTGGACTAGGTCTAACACCTGTCTGTTTGAGGGTTTCATTCTGAAGTCCTGTGGAGTCGCCCCCTGCTGGCTATTAGAAAGAATGCGTCTTTAAGACATATCTGCATTCATTTTTTTTTTTTAACCAAGAGACTTTTTCCACTTCTTCAACACAATCTATTATTTATAACCTTTGATGACGATGTTTTTTTAAGAACGTGGACTAACATTTTACATTTCTTCTCCTTGTGAGAATCATTCTCACACAACAGTCTTTTAGAACAAGTTTCCCTTCAGTGTGAGATGTCTCAGTAGCTGCTTTCATGTCCGGTCAGGATGTATAGGTTACTCAGAGCAGACGGCATGTCTGTCGGCGTGCTCTGAAGGATGATGTCTCTGTGGAAAATAAAAAAAGATGTGGAGTATTAATGCTCGTTCAGAGTTCAGTCCTGGGTTACACCAGCTCTGTGTATGTTCAAAAGTAGCCACCATTTCAGGTGTTGCATGAGCTGAGACAGAAGTTACACCTTAAATGTCACACCTGGCTGCTCGTAGGTTTCCTCCATAAAAACACGGTAGTCATGGTGACCATTTTGAAAGGTGCGGTATCAGGTATCAGTAATGTTTTTAAAACTTGAGTTGTGTCAGAGTTTGCTTGAAAATGAATCCTCGTTTCCACCAAGCAGTCCGGTTTGGTTCAGTACAGTTTGCTGCGGTAAACTCTGATCTTGCTTGTGTTTCCACAGCGGACCGTAACTCGGTATGCAGAGTGTAAACCAGATGGTGATCGCCGCGTCAGCTACAAATTAGTGTGACATCATAGCAGCATGACAATGTGTCCCGCCAATAAATTCAACATAGAAGAAGAACGTGACACAGTAAACAAAAGGCAACAATGAAGGACGTCCAGCACCACCGAGGTCGTCCATGGGGGCAGAGCAACATGCTGACATAAGTTTTTTTTTTTAAACGCAGAGAAGAGCGCCCCGCAAGCGAGCTGTAGCAGAGAAAAATAATGGTTCTGAATATTTTCTGTTTTCAGTCATCGGAATATCTTTACATTTTGGACAAATTTGGTATTTGGGGGCGTTAACTTACGCTTTGATTCACATTTTTCAACATTTTATGACATCTGATAAACCAAAACACTTTATTGACATGAAAACAATCACTAGTTGCAGATAAAAGTTGTTTTTTGCTTTTGATCAGAACCTCTGCCTGACTCAGTCTTTTCATTGTGTATGTTTACAGATATATGTTAACGTACCTGTTTGTTCCCAAAACTCTGAACACTCGACTCTCGTCTGTGATTTCTTGAGTTACCTGCAGAAACATTAAGAACAGAGGAGGTGTGAGTATGAATTTAAGTTAATGAGAACACATGAAAACATCTGGATTCCAGCTGGATACGTATCTTTTACCTCGTTTGAATGAAAGCTCCTCCCTTTTAGGCCATGCTTCCAGAAAGCCAGCACACTGTCCTGTAAACACACTGATTCAAAAACAGACAACGTGTCACTCAAATGTCAGCTGAGACATCAAATCTGATTCACTTACTCTGTCTGTAAGATGTTTCTTTACCCAGAGTTTCGATGGGGAAGTCAAAGATCATCTCAGCAGCGAGCTCCTTGGACGGAAGTCCTCGCAGGTTCACGACCTTCACAGTTTCTGTCCAATCAGCATCAAGATAGAGTCACAGCATGTTATGATGAATCAGTGTGAACGATAAGAAGAGGATTTAAAGATAGAGTCAGCAGCTTCCTCCTTCAAAATAAAATACAGACTTCTCCTAAAGTGAAGCTGCTGCATCGTCCCTTCTGGGCCTCCGTACATGTGTGGTGGTGACTGTGTCTGCAGAGACTCTGTCCTCTGACTGGATTTTACTATTCTGCTTTGTACTGGTTGACTCGGGACGTTTCTGGGCGGAGCTGGTGTGTTTCCTCCAGCCAATGACAGCGCAGCAGGTAAGTTCAGGAGTGGATACAATTCAGTGATTGGAAGAGATTCAAACCATTGAATATGACGGACGTGGACGTAGCATCAAAGAAGAGAAAATATAATCACAGTGAGGAGAAACACCAAGCGGATAAAGCTCGTTCTAAAACGAGGGTGAACCTTGTGTTGACGTGGAGTTGGTCTGCTACCTGTTGGACAGGCAGGTGACAAACACTGGCGGTTAGCTTGTGCTAGCGTGCGTTAGCTTTCAGTGTAGGTACAAGCAGTAAACGTACACACTACGTCCTGCAGTGAGTGGGAGCTTCTGGGGGCAATGAGCCCAGGAGGAGGGGCCATGTTTGAATGTTGTGTTTACAAACTGAAATTAAAAATGCTGCTGACTCCACCTTTAAGATAAAGATAAAGTGACTTACTTTCTAACACGATGAGAACGGTGTCTCTGTCCAGTTGGGTTACCTGTGCTGCCATCAGAGCTCCACTGTCTGCATAAAGAGAGTCAGAGATTTAAAGGCGTAAAACAACATTTTAAACCTTGGCACTACTTATAACAAATTTGGCCTCAAAATGACTAATAGGTCCTGGAATATATTATGTCCATCCTGCAGCAGGTAAACAGACTGTAATGTAAAAGTTGGTGTTTATGTCTCTGACAGGCTCAGGTTGTTGTTCTAAGTATGTGACAACATTACAGAAAGCATCCCTACAACTTTTAGTGGACGAAATGTATTTTGGTGCATTTACTCCTAAGCAGTCTTGCAACCAATACAATCTGTTTCACTGCTGCAAGGTGACGAAACCTACAGGTGCAATTCCAAAACGTTTGTACATATTTGATCATCTAAACTTTAAACACATGTTAAAAATAGAGCCAAGGTTTCTAACATGTGTACGCAGTCGATCCTACCTGGTGCAGAAACAGGCGAGCTGTTCAGCTCTATGATATCAAACTGGAGCTGTTGGCTGACGGGCCGCTTCCCATTAGGACAGTCTCTCACTCCGACACACAGCTGAGGAAACTCATCCGTCACCAACACCAGCAGCTCGAATATGGGAAGAGAGTCTGGAAGCTTGATTGGTATGTGCTGGAAGTCAAACGGAAGGAAACACACACAGAAAGAGAAACAGAGGAACTGTGACTCCTTGGAGGTGAGATAATGGTGTTTTAGATAAAAGTTACACATGATGAGATGAGTATTCAATGCGTGACTAGAAATGTAGTCTGAGCAAATAGACATGAATGTAAAGGAATCCTGTTCAAGTTAAGGATCCACTCATATCTCATTATTGTTTTAACTCCCTCACACTCTTCCAGCTCCAAAATCCATATTCAGCTTTATGCTAATGATACACCGCTTTATGTGTCAACACTTTCATACTAGCTCACTCACTTTAACAACTACTGTTGATTAAACTGATAATTAAATACAAGTGCTTATATTAATGATCTTAAATGATGTAACATGACATTGAATGTCATCAGGGGCGCGTCCAGCCACTGCCTTTGCAGCCACTTGTAATACACAATGAACGGCGGCAAATTTTCACTGTTCATTTCATGTTGCTGCAGTGGAGGATAGAGGCAGCTACACTAGCTGTCACGATGGTGCATGTTACAGCCTTTTTATTCTGGTATATTTGTAGCAATAGGACGCTGCCCACTTTTAGATGAAAAATAAGGTTTCGAAAGTGCGTTTTCTACATCACATTTTACGGTATAGGTGTGTATTCATTGGTGTGTGTGTGCCCCACTTTTATAGGTCAATACCACAGTAAGCCCCGCCCCCCTGGTCAAAAAGAGTCCCAACAGGCTCCTGAGTGTCATGAAACCCTCAAAGAAGTCTGTTGGGGCCCTAGGCCAAAATCAATTGGGGGACCCTCCAACCAGGGTTCATCACCATCATGTCTGCCAGTGTCCCAACGCTTACTCCTCTTTTTTCTCTCCTACAGACGGATAATTCCTCTTCATTTTTATTTGTTGACCTTTAATGACAAACTTTGGTTCTCAAAGCAATAATGCATGCAGCGATAAGCTGGGCAACGAGATTGAGTGCTGTCAGATGGGGCCCTCTGGAGGTCTCCTACTGTCATTGCGAAATGTGCACATTTTGGTTAACAGTTTGTGAGCCATTAAGGGGCCCCCTACTGGTCTGGGCCCCAAGCAGTTGCCTGCCTTGCCTGTTGACAAGCATCGCCTCTGGTTACGAACCTTAAGATGCATGAACTTCTGCAGAGGCTCATACCACAGTAACAGCACTAGACCGGATGGAACCGCTGCACATAGAAAGGTACTGTCAGTGTACGGGTTCCTTGCTGAAAGGAGAAGAAGAAGAGATGCAGAGTCAGAATCAGATGTGGGGTTATTGCCAGACAGATTTAAACATTCAAGGAACTTTCCTTGGTGTTTCGGTGCAAACAATGAAGAACATGCAGTGGATGGAAAGTTTGCAGTTTGCATCACTCACCTACACTACATCTCCTGCAGCCTTTAGTGTCGGGAATCTTCACAGAGACGGCGAACTTTCTCTGACTGAGAGAGGAAACACAGCTCGGTAAGAACAACAGAACACATCTCTGTAGCTGTAGACACTTTTTAAAGTTTCTCACTTTAGAGCCTCCTAGTGGTAGAACTACAAATGTCTTTGATACTACTAGAGCACCTACAGCTCTATCATTACATCACCTGAGAACACTACTTTCTGTGTCATTAGGGTGTTCTCTCCATCAGAACCAAACATGATTGAATTCAGATTTACATCACATCAACCTGAACACAGCTTGTTAAATCTCTCTCCTCCCACAGGAACTGTGTCTGCATGAACTTTCCTCCAGCTACTTGAGGCTGACCAGGTCCCAGTTTGATGACCTGTTAGCTAGGATCAGTACCAGGTCCTAGTTTGATGACCTGTTAGCTAGGATCAGTACCAGGTCCTAGTTTGATGACCTGTTAGCTAGGATCAGTACCAGGTCCTAGTTTGATGACCTGTTAGCTAGGATCAGTACCAGGTCCTAGTTTGATGACCTGATCCAAAATAAACAGATTGGACTGATTTGACAATAATCCGGTTTAAAGGACGTTGAAATAACGACATCAGGATGAGGATTTGTTAATAGTCTGAATTCAGGATTTGTTAGCTCCTTTTTTTGGTTCCAGCATTTCTGGAGAGTCTCAGAGCTGAGAGGATTTCCTGATACAGAAAACCACATGTGTGCAGGTCTGTTCATGTCTTAACGTTGAGGTTTCACAGATTCACTCTCTGCATTTGGTCTGAGAACAGTTTCCTTTGCGTCGTGTCCTACCTGGTGCTGATCCTCTCAGCGAAGCGGTTGGTGCTGAGTGACAGACTGCTGTGTTTCTTCTGCACATGTCCTCTGTGTTCAAACAGCGGCGTCAGACTGTGGGAATAAAGCTGCGAGGACTTCCCTGCAGGAGGAAGAAATGTCTCAGAACGCATTCTGGAGTTTGTCACCACATCGACATCTCAAAGACTTTTCGTTACCTGATACAGACATCAACACGTTGTTCATGACGTACAGCCACGTGCATCGCTGAGGGAGCAGCTGTGTTTAGAAAGACAACATCATTTGAGAACCATTGTCTTGAAGAGCGTCATGTCTTGTACAAAGACAGAGAAGTTGCGGTGTTACCTTCTCGAGCGTGTCTTCATGAAGTTCATTCAGGTTCAGCGAGTAGATGCCCTCCTCGGCTCCAAGAATGAGGTACTGATCTGAGCAGGAAAATGTTTGAAAGAGGGAAAATTAGGTTTTCTCTACTGTGACGTAAAGAGACCATAACACACACAACGACGTTGATTTGAACTGTTTAGATAGCTAACAATTCTGACATGTTGATCACCTATCATTTACTCAATGCAGTTAAATCTAGTTTACACGGTTCCGCCTCCTTTTAACCTTTAGGTGATTTTTTTATTTGAATCATCTTAGCAGTCTCTTTTCCTGCACCATTGAATCACCAACAGCAATCTCTGCTTCTTACTCTGCCTCATGTCAGTCTGCATCTTCAGGTCTGTGTAAATCTGGTTCTATTTTCTGTCTTGAAGCACAAAGCTACATTCATCAGACTTCAATTAATATCCCAGCCTCACCTCTTGTTTTGGGTAAAATCCAGGTGACGGCACAGTGGATTTGAAGAGGACAGCCATTGAAGACTTTGGAGAAGCAGGCTCCCATCTACAGAAGCAGCAAATTCATTAAACACTATTGATCTGACAGGGAAACAGTGACCCTCTCCAACAACACTTACAGGTATTCATAGAAAAACTTTAAGTCATGTAGTACACTTTAAGTCACTTTAAGTACATAAAGTTGCAGATGCAAGATCTTTTGACTCAAAACACCAGCAAGCAGGGATCAAGTGCCAACATTTCCAAAGACACCAAATGATAAAGTGACCTTACTCTATGATCAGACATTAAGGAAACATGCTATGTTGAAGTGTGGACTTGACAGAGAATGTAGGCGGTTTTAAGACACCCCCACAGTGCCGTTATGGACGCCCCTCGGTTTGCCAGATATGAGAGCAGTTATCAGGTCAACAGGTGTTGCAGTGATGGAAGCGGGCAAGAGAAGTGGTTCAGATAGAAGTGATTGTACCCGACCTAAAAAGCCTCTGCATGTTTCTAATAAGCTCCACGAGCAGAAACGTGCTCAAACTAGGATCAATATTGGAGATGCTTTTGAAAAATGGAGAGAGGTTAGAACACAGAAAGGTTTACAGACCGATGCAGAGCTGGATAAACACTGAAGCTTCAGTGTTCACCACATGGTGACCTGTGAGAGCATGGACTCTAGAGAGGAGGGGGCGGGGGGAGACAGCTCTCTACAATGTTTAGAATTTGGGCTGCAGAACCCATTTTAAACACTAGGTGTCAGAGTTACATACTGCTCCTTTAAATCATCATCTTGATTTCACATAAAAAGTTGGCATGCAGCTTGAGTGATGCAATGCGAGGCAGCATTAGTCATGTTGGTCAGCTTTAATTGAAGATCACATGCTGTTAGATTTCACACTTACATGGACTTGGGGGGTGGGAGGGAGTCCATGACAGGCAGCCCTCTAGAAAGGTCAAAGGTTACACATAACAAAAAAACACAGGGGATGATAAAAAGTGTGATATCAGATGATTTTTTTAAAATCAACTTCGTTCAGACATGATTCATTAGGACGTTATTATGTTAGCAGATCACACTGAAATGAGACACGAGGCGTCTGAACTCACAGAGTCCTCGGTCTTCCTCCTCAGCGTGCTCCATTCAGGTGATAGTGGCGTCTCTCTCTTTGGAGAAGTAACAGACTTAGCCCTCTTTTTCTCTGAGGTTACAGCGTCCCCCGCAGGCAGACATGGGTCACTGCAGCGCTGTCTGATGTCCTGTGTGGCCGAGCACCTGGACAATACTTTTCAAACACAAGAGAGAGAAAGAGGACAGATTTTCAGAGGCTGCTTTTGAAATTCCCGACGTGGCCTAGCTTTTCCAACTCTTTGTCCTCCCAACGTACGCCAACCATCTTACCATAGGCCCGTCCCCTTTGGCCCTTAACCCCTGCTACAGATCTCCAGTCCCCGAGGTTTGCACAGCCAACGTCACACTAAACCCCAGCTAACCTCTCAGAACAATCGCCATGTTGGAGACGCGTCCCGAAGGAGTGATTGTAATGATTGACAGGTTGTACCTACCTGTAGTGGAGGTGGAGTCAGCTGTGACGCCGGCCTCAGGTCCCAGCGTGCAGCTCGGTCTCAGCGTCAGGTCTCTGTTGTCTGTATTTGGACTTAAGGAGCTGAAGGCGGGCAGGGAGGCTGTGGACGGGCTGAACAAGCCGCTCTTCTTACCTCCCTGGAAAACACACCAGAGAATTAACAAAGTGAAGCCCTGGTCTCTGAAGGTCGCCCTGTATGGCCACCGGGTGACCGAGTTATCAAACACCATGTTTCCCAAACTTTTTCCTTGGAGCCCCAAAAATGTAATGTGGCTGACAGAAACACTCATTCTTACCAAGAGACCTTTGTTTACTATCAAGATTCAGATCATTTTAGTCAATATGTGCAAATTCCATTTTGACAAACTCAGAGCACAGAAAGCCTTGCGCCCTCCCGGAGATCTTATGCGAGACCTAGGATTTTCAGGAGCATTCATGCTCAGACTTGGGACGGACTCACTGCAGAATGTGCAATAAAAAACAGAGCTTTAGACGTAATGTAACACTCACATCAGCAGATGGCGCCCTCCGAATGGTTAAACTCCTGAAAGAGAAGAAAGCAGGAGTGTTTCCATCAGGATAGAATAAAAAAACTCATCATGAGAGGTTTTAAAGGGGACATATTATGAAAAATCCACTTCTACAGTGTGTTTGATCATATATTTTGGTAACCTGAGTGTCTACTGACCCACAAACTGTGAAATAAACCCATCTAGTCCTTTGTTTGTAGTCTGCATAAGTCTTACAACTCAGAGAAAAATGCTCTGTTTCAAATGTGCTCTCCTTGTGATGTCACAGTGGGAATCTGGTAAAATTAATACCCTCCCCTCCCCTGGTATCTCCACCCATGGACTCCACCCCCAGCCTAGAACAAAACTTTTGCACAGGTCTGCCATTTTTATTCTCACTAGCGAAGGAGTGATGTCTACCAAAACAGAGCGTTCTGAGAGAGGTGGTTTATACAGGGTCACAAACCTCCTCTGGTGCTTGATTCATGTTATATTTTGACCAACGCACAGAACAGATGTTTCATTTAGACCACAGGGGACTGTTAGAAAAAGTGGAGAAGGGGGATAATATGTCCTCTTTAAATGAAGCATCACAACCACAAGAAGTCGGACGACACAAGAGGATGCTAACGAATGCTAACGGATGCTAACAGCAGCACACGAACAAAAACCTGCAACAAAATAAGCAAACACACAAAAAGAAGCCACAAAGCTGAGAACCAGCGGGTTTGTTCTGGATTTAAAAATAACTCGGGAAAGACTCTGGAGTTTAAGATGAGAGAAAAGACAAACCCACTGACTCACATCATCACGGGGGGGGGGAGGGGGGGGAGACACTGCTGTTAGAGAGGCCGGGTGGTGGCGGGTGGGACCTACCTGAGCTGCAGGGCTTGTTCCACACATTCCAACAGACTCCTGCAACAGGAACACCTGCTGTTTATCTGGCCATGGGCCTCTTTAGCCCCCCCTACTGACCACATCTCCTCTGTGTGCTTCTAATTTATGAAAACCTCCGTGTTGTTTTGAATATGTTCTGAGATTTAAGAGATGTATATTTGAAGAACTACTTGGAAATGTTGTGAATTTTATCGGTACATGTACGACGAAAAACTTTGGACATTTACCAGACAAACACGAGGTGAAGATGCTTTCAGATTAAAGTCGTACATTTATTGAAAACTTCAAATTTAAAGAGACAGTTTGGAATATTTGATTTATTCCTCTTTAACATCTCCGTCTTATTTCAGTCAACAAACACAGCCTCAACAGACCGTCCTCACTTTGACTTGTATTCAATGTTTCACCTTTAATCTCATTTCAATCGCAGCGTGGGCCTTTTATTCTAGTCTTAGTTTAAATATTCTACAGGAGCTCACGACGGTCCCGAAATATAACCAGGAAGTACTTCAGACAAAAGTGAAACTTATCATTGCTGTAAACTTCTGCTAACTTAAACTTTGTCATCATGTTGAGCTGTTAAATCTTAAACTTCATATTCCCCACACTGAAGACAGTGAGAGAGACAGAGAGAGACACAGAGAGAGAGAGAGGGAGACAGAGAGAGAGAGAGAGAGAGAGAGAGAGAGAGGGAGAGGGAGAGAGGGAGAGATGGAGAGAGAGGGAGAGAGAGGGAGACACAGAGAGAGAGAGAGAGAGAGATAGAGAGAGATAGAGAGAGGGAGAGGGAGAGAGAGAGGGAGAGAGAGGGAGAGAGAGAGAGAGAGAGAGAGGGAGGTCTTACGGTGAGTTGTCTTCGTCTCCAGACAGACTCCAGTCGTCGTCATAGGAACCCTGCTGAAAACAGAAACACAACACCGGCCTGTTGTTGTTGTTGTTCTGATGTGAATATTTGTATATTTAAAGAGTGAAGAGGAAGAACTGAGATCTACCAGGTCAGGATACGGTTCTGTGACTTTCCTCAGTGGAGGTCCGAACTTCACCTGGTCGACTGCAGAGACCACGAGATGAGAAGAGAGAGAGAGAGAGAGAATATTTTAAAACTCACATTTAGTGTTAAAATGCTAGATGTCCAAACTAACTAAAGCTTCAGATCATGAGGTAAACCTATGTTGATGTAATCCCAGGATGAGTCTGCAGAGGGCGCTAAACGCCATAGTTCCCCGATATGAAACCAAGAATTTCACCAGACGGCTTCAAGCCTCTACGTAAACCACTGAAACCTCTTACATAGACTCTCTTCTCCCAGCTCTGGAGAGCAGCCCTCCCCTGGCAGCCCTGCAGCATTCTGCCCCCCCCCAGGAAGGCTTCCAGAGAGCTGACCAATCAGAAGAGAGTGGGCACATGGGGAGGGTGGGCCTTAAAGAGACAGCAGCTGAAAGAGGCTGAAATGAGGGTTTTTACTGACTCCAGCATCAGATCAATAAGATCATTAAAGCTGCTCTAAAGGTTTCACAGACTGACGACATGAGAGGAGAACATGAGGACGATATGGGAGCTTTATTGATCTATAGAACCAAAGGTACCAAAGCTTTAAAAATGCAGATCTTCGGATCTTCAGTTATAATTAAACCAAAAGAAATTTCAATTTTGAATCCGCAAGAGAGAGAGAGGGCGAGAGAGAGAGGGCGACTGTAAATTTAAACAGTTTCCAGGAAGGAGTTTGCCTGCAACACTTCAACGGAAGCCGTAAGAGGACATTCATCCCTACATTTGATTTTACTAAATTTTCCTGCGAGTACGAGACAACGAGGCTCTGGTCGGTTTCCTGAGAGCTCGACTTCTTTATCTCGTTCTCCCGGGATAACAACGCTTGCCTTCCTCCGAGATAACAAGTTTCTGCAGAACTCAAGAAAACAAGTAAAATTAACGGGAAAACGTGTTGTTATATGACGACAACGAGATAAGTAGGTCGAGATCTTGAGAAAACGTCTGATAATATCTCATCGTCTCATCTATCGTGGGAAAAGGGAGAGAAACTGCAGAAGAAAAGAAAAAGGTCCACACACTGTCGGCCTGAGGGAGATGTTGTCGATCCAAACGTTGCCCTGCTTACAGAGAGAGCGGAGTCCTTTGTTCTGCTGTCAGTACATTTCTTGTTTCAGTTTCTCTGGAGGTGCACACACTAAGTTTCTCTCATTTAAAACAGAGAACAATCAAATGTATGGATGCATGTCCTCTCAGGTTCTCGTACTTTCATGTTCATGTGAAGAAAGTCTCTGTTGTCCTCATTACATTTCTCCTTTAAAAGTTCAAAGTGCACGCCTGGTTCGACGTCTCCGTCTCGCTCTAGTGTTTCACACTTTGCACGACTATTTCAGGGACTTATCACATCACGCGTGTCCATAAAGAGAGACAGAGAGGCCTCAGAGCGCTGCACACGGAGCAGCTTTAAAGACGTTTCAGTTTGAAATGTGGCCGAACAACACGTCACACAGACGTTTACATTTCAAGCAGACTGAGGGGTGGACCGGAGCTTATTAAACATGCTCATGAGTGCATTGTGGGTTGAACTCTGCAGCTTGTGGAGGTGACTCTGAAGTGAACGTTTCTCTGACGATGTGACGGAGACGTGATCGTCAGGAGGAAGTGAGTCGTTGTAAAAACCACAGAGAACCTGAGCCATGTGTGGCAGTTTGACTTTGAAGCAGAGGAAGTGAGCGAGTGTAAAAGCAGAAGCTGCTCTCCAGTCTCACAGTTCTCATGATGTGCATCAAGGCGAGAAAACCAAAGCTTCATGTTCACGTCTGTAACTTCAGTTTCTCTGCTCTCAAACCTGAGTGTCAGGAGTTTGAAACTCATTGGAAAATGTCTTAAAACGCATGTTAAAACTGGTTCAGTTCACACAAGCAGAAGAGTGTAAACTGTGGCCCTTCTCAGACTTAATGCCGTAACGAAGCTTAGTCGTCATCACGCCTTAAGACGTTCATATTGATTCAACGGCGTCGTAATATTGGTAATGAATCGTAATTCACATTGTGTTTCTGAGTTGCGGAAGCACGGCACAGCAGGAGCTCCACATACACACACAGTCAAACAGGCACACACATACACACAGACACAGCGCTGTGCTCCCCCGCTGGATCAGCTGATCCCGTCTCTCCTCTGTAACGCCTCTGAAGTAGGGACAGGGGGGGGGTCACGTCGCCCCCCCCATTACGCCTCCTCGACATTCATATTGAAGGAGAAACGTCACAGCGGCGTAAATATGGGGGCTTGAAACGACAGGCTGCAAAGGGATTGTTATAACCAAATAAAAACATTATGATTGATGTTGCATGGTGTCCTTCATTTACTCCAGGCTCTCTGCAGTCTTGAGTCTGAACTGAACTTTCAGAGACTCGCGACAGTAGAGATCCCATCACAGAGAGCATAAAGACTCCTTTTATGGTCGACTGACACTCTAAGATTTCTCGTCGTGAAATGATGACGGCTGGTTTAAAGACTGCAGAGAATCTAAAAGTCACCAGAGCTACAACCCCAAACGAGCTCTGCGCTGTCTGATGTTCTCTGCAAAACCAGATCCGCACCAAGAAGCTCCCGTGTGAAAGATTTATTAACAAGTGTTGTTTCAACCAACAGGCTCCTCCTCAGACACTCTGTTGTTGAACATGCTACACACACAGGCTGAAACACACACACAGGCTGAAACACACACACACACACACACACACACACACACACACACACACACACACACACACACACACGATCTTACTGACATGCACTGATGGAAAGATGTCAGAGTGAGGGGGGCTGCACAAAGCGGGTGCTCCCCTCAGCAGTGCTCAGGAAGTGATTTTGCACCTCTCCAGCTTCCAGACCAATTTCCAGACTTGGTCCGCACCAGGACTAGAACCAGTGACTCCCCTGTTCCAAACCTAAGTCCCTACAAACTGAGCTAGTGCCGCCCCCAGAGGGCGCACCGTTCCCAGAGGTACTGCAACACAAGCCCCTGTTCCATCTCCCAGGTCCAGAGATCTATTCAATTCATGGTCCCCACCGGGGGAGGGGACGTGTCAGATATTAACCTGAGAAACATTTGGTCCATAAAGTATGGCGGCCTGATACCTAGAAGTAATTTCAGCCTTAGCACAGGAGCAGCCATCAATAATATTCAGACCTCGTGTTGGTCACCGTGATGTGCAGGTGATGAAGGTGTTTGTGGTTTCAGTGTCTATGACAGCTCTGTGTCTGCGAGGGAAGCTGAGGTGAGCTTCACACTGATTTATGATTCAGTGTTTGGTCGAGTGTGAAGCCAGACTATCGCAGCACAAACACCACAGCACGCCGTGTGCTGGCAGAGCGGCGGCGTGAGGTCAGAGCAGGACTGAGGCGTCTCTGTGTGTCACACAGCTCAGGCATGTTCTCAGCGCCATCGTCCTCTGACGCAGCCTGCAGCCCACACGTGTGCACGGCTTACACCACGACCATGGGCCCTCTGAGACACTTTTGTCCTCGTTCATATTCTGGAGATTACAGCAGAGAGAAGTGGAGCCACAGCACACAATGAAGCCTCTCTTCAGCCAGAACAACCGGCGTACAGTCAGCTACATGCAGACGGACACGAGAACAACGTGCACTCATACTGTCAGAAGAAGACGCTCTGCTATGCAATAATGACACAGACTGTGCCCTGCTTTACCTCCTCCACACCTGCTCCTTAAGGACGCATTAGGGTCTTTTTAAACACATATTTGGGAGTCTTAAAGTGGACATATGATGAAAACTCCACTTCTACAGTGTATTGAACGTATATTTAGGTAACCTGAGTGTCTACTGACCCAAAAAATGTGAACTAAACCCATCCAGTCCTTTGTTTGTGGTCTGCATAAGTCTTACAACACAGAGAAAAATGCTCAGTTTCAAATGTGCTCTCCTTGTGATGTCACAGTGGGATTCTGTTTAAAAAAATCCCCTCCCCTCCCCTGGTATCTCCACCCATGGACACCCAGCCTAGAGCAAAACTTTTTTGCAAGTCCGCCATTTTTATTCTCTCTACAGAGGAGTGATGTCTACCAGGAAAACTCAGGGGGGGGGCTCATTACATTTAAAGAGACACACACACCAAAACGGAGCGTTCTGAGGGAGCTGGTTTATACAGGGTCACAAACCTCCTCTGGTGCTTGATTCATGTTATATTTTGACCAAAGCACAGAACAGATGTTTCATTTAGACCACAGGGGACTCTTTAAAAAGGTGGAGAAGGGGGATAATATGTCCTCTTTAATAACAAAAAGTTACATGAAGGGGAGTGCTCCAGCAGAGTGTTTCAGGACACAAGCTGTAACGGCTGCCACACAATCCTTCAATCACAGTTGTTGTTTTTGTCACCAACAGGCTCAGATTGGAAGTCCTAAGCCCCCAATGTCTGATGGTTTCTTGTTTTTGTTTCCTAAAAATTGCAGGTAAACCACTGCACAACGTCTAAACTGCACTGCCAGTGTTTTTGTGCAGTTCGGACAACGTGCAGCTGGGGATCAAACCGCCGAGTTGAGAGACGACCGACTCTACCAACCGAGCCACAGCCGCTCCGAGGATAGATGTAGATTTTTAAATAATGGAGATGGTATTGTTTTAAAACAACATGTGGTAAGAACAGAAGTATCGAACATGTTGACGACCTTTAAGAGGCCGTCTCCAAAAGTGGGTCAAAGTTGAAACCTCCTGTCACAGCAGAAATAAACCCGGCCCGGTACAGAGAAGAAGACGGTGAGAACAGATTTAGTGTTTGTGCTTTCCATAAAGACCGGATGGTACCACACCTGGCGACCTCCGTGTGCAGACAGGACTGTGGGAAACTGTTTCCATCGAGACAGTGAAAGCATGTTTGAAACAACGAGCGGAGAGAAAGCGTCGAGCATTTCTGTCTTTATCGCCTTCATCTGTGAAGTTACAGAAAGCTGCAGGACATACCCAAGATGTGTGCGTGTGTGTGTGTGTGTGTGTGTGTGTGTGTGTGTGCTCACATTGCTCTTCAGACAGCGTCCTCTCTGCAGGCAGGTGTTTCCCTGCTGACTGGATTTTGTCTGGACCGACTTCCCCGACCTGTCGACACGTCGCATTAAAACGACACACCAACAAAAACACACACACACACACACACACACACACACACACACACACACACACACACACACACACACACACACACACACACACACACACACACACACACACACACACACACACACACACACACACACACACACACACACACACACACACACACACACAATCGGTCACGCTGAACGCTCACAGAAGCCAAACGCAGAAATCACAGCAGAACCTGAATGTGTTGTCAAATGTTCATATCAGTGTGTGAGCTGTGCGTGTTCCTGACCTCCAGCTCCATGTCGTCCATGCTGAGCGTGTGCGTGCTGTGCAGCTCGGGGTTGTTGGCCATGTCGAGCAGCTCGATGACGAGGTTACGAGTCAGCAGCTGAGTCACGAACGGATGCTGGAAGAACAAATAAAACATGACTCACAGACAGTCTCACTTAGGGAGAGTTGCCTGGTTTGAATAATGAGTGGACCAGATCCTCATTTCTGTGATTGTCTGGCTAAGATGTCTTGATGATTTGACCTCTCTTGACCTTTTATAAAACAGTTAGCCTCCCAGGTCCCTGCCAAAAAATCCAAAGACAATAGTCCTGGAATTGAGGTTCTGTACTCAACTATACTCTACATCCAGGACCGCAGCCAGCTGGGCGAGGACTCGATCACAGTACGAACTACACGGTCATGTGATAGCAGCGTAACCACCTCCTCCCGCTCGCCTCACCCGACTTCATGAGAAGTTTACAACGGGGCTGGCAGGAAAGGAGCCAGCATGCAGCTCACGCTCCAAACCTCTCTGTGCATGTGTGAAAAGTGGGCTGCACGTTTATATTTATACTTTCCCATCAAGAGGATCACATCAAACCAAATGAAAATAAAGAGCAACGCTTTGACGTTATAGAGAGAATCTCTCACGAGTTATTTTACAAAATGAGACTGAAGACAAAGTATGACTGAAAAAGATTCCTCTCATTTTTGTCATGAAAACACAGATGCACCTCGTAATCTCTTTGGCTCTCTCACTCGTTTTGGGCGAGCGGGGCTGCAAACCCGCCTGTCAGTGTGGTTTGGCCTTGGTGTTGATTTAAATGCTGCATCATGTTGGCCGTGCTATTTGTCTAGTTCTCTTGTAATATTTGCACACAGTTTTTGTCTGGTCTGTTATCTTCTCACCTCTTTCATTTTCTGTCTTGGGGAAGCCAAAATGTTTCCACACCTCCGATTTAAAAGACGCTGGTGCGTCCTCAATTTCTAAATCTTGCTCTGCAGCGACCAACCTCCTCTGCTCTACAGCTGCTGACGCTCACCATGTTACTGCGATTCTTTTTTCAGAGTACTGATGTGAATCTTGACACCTTTGAATCGATTTTTAACTTCCTCACGATTCATCTTACATCCCTAATAATCGTAAAAAACGATTCTTAACATCCTTTCCTCCCTCTTTGCTGTGTTGATAAATCGTGAAGCTGACAAAGAGTAGTGTGCAGGATTTTCACGAGATAGTTAATTGTGTGAACACGACTTTAAATAAAACGCTGCTCCTCTCATGGGGAGAAGTTGTGACGTGACCTTTCGCACTGAAGAGTTTCTAGACGTTTGTTTTTGATCGACACGATGAAAAACAAAAACAGAGTGAGAGTCAGAGATCTGATGGTGTGTGTGTGTGTGTGTGTGTGTGTGTGTGTGTGTGTGTGTGTGTGTGTGTGTGTTGATTTGACTGAGTGGCGGTGACGCGACCTTTGAGACAGACTGTGTCAATCAGATGACGGAGAAAAACATAAAACACGCTGCAAGTATTTCAATCCCGCTCCCTTATGAGGATCCATGATGCGTTCAAAGTCTGTGGGGGTTTATGAATGTGAGGCAGCTGGTCACAGTCCTGTACTCTGGAAACATCTAAAAATAGATCTCATCAGGGTAATGAATAGTGAATGTATGATACTGTGAATAAGAAGAGCAATGGCGGGTTGGCAGCCGATCATTAATAGAGTTCTATAACGAGCGATCTCACCTGCAGCAGGGTCTCCGCTGACGGCCTTTTACGAGGGTTTTTAATGAGTGCCATCTTCACGAAGCTCTGGAAACCTGCAGACCTGCAGAGAGAACCAAAATATATAAAAATCAACACCTTTTATTCTAGGATTAAAGGAAGTAAAAGAAAAACACAGAGTTAAACTCACCACTTGGTTTTGTCCTTTAGACGTGGAGGCTGGAAGCTGCTCTTTGACATCAACATCAGAGCTCTGAAACATGGAGGAACACGTCAGCAGGAGGGGAAAGGTGCTCGGTAATAAAATAGTAATTATGAAAATATTTGTTCCGCACTAAAACCAGCTGCCAAAGTGCTTAAAAAAGATTAAACACAACAATAAATGAATGAAACAGGATGGATGAAAGATCAAATGATGAAGAAAGCTATGCATGCAGCCGTAATGTTACATAAAAAATGTCCTCATTGACCTCATCGGGTGGAGGTCGAACATGGGCGGTTGGAGCTCGGCCAGCTCGATGGCCGTGATGCCGACAGCCCAGATATCACACAGGTGGTTGTAGCCGCCCTTCTTCTCCACCGCCGCCACCTCAGGAGCCATCCTGCAGGACGAGAGGAAACATCGAGGATGAAACGTTAAGAGGTTGTTACATGTCATCACTTTTTTTACTTACATTTATTAAAGGTCCAATCAGTGAGACTGAAACGATAAAGGTATCTTACTATATGATCAGACATTAAGGAAACATGTTGAAGTGCTGGCTTCTCTGACAACAATGCAGCAGCCAGTATGTCCTCCTTCTAACTTCAGATTCTGCTCCTGAATGATCTGGATTTGTTTGGACCAGAGAAGGTAGGCGGTCTTAAGACACCCCCACACGGCCATTTTGGACGCCCCTCGGTTTGCCAGATATGAGAGCAGTTATCAGGTCAACAGGTGTTGCAGTGATGGAAGCGGGCAAGAGAAGTGGTTCAGATAGAAGTGATTGTACCCGACCTAAAAAGCCTCTGCATGTTTCTAATAAGCTCCACGAGCAGAAACGTGCTCAAACTAGGATCAATATTGGAGATGCTTTTGAAAAATGGAGAGACGTTAGAACACAGAAAGGTTTACAGACCGATGCAGAGCTGGATAATCACTGAAGCTTCAGTATCCACCACATGGCAACCTGTGAGAGCATGGACTCTAGAGAGGAGGGGGGGGGGGGGGGGGGGGGGGGGAGGCCGCTCTCTACAATGTTTAGAATTTAGACTGCAGTACCCACTCTCTCTCTTTTTCCTCTACCTCTCAGCCGTTGAATCAAACAGTTCAGAGACGGGCTAACTGGCTGCTTTGTGAACAAATGCCCTGAAGACGTATGCACTCCTCATGAAAGAGTCACTCTTTTAAAACCCTCACACACTGCATGCTACTGACACAGACTATTCCTCTTACCAGTATGGAGTTCCTATGAAAGATTTCCTCTTGGCCACAGAGGCGCTGATCTCTGCCGCTACTCCAAAATCAGCTACACAGAAATGAAAGACGCACAGACGGACAGAGAGGGTTAAACTGCAGCTTAGGGATCCTGATATCATGTCAGTGAAATGTCTTTTTTCAGTGTTTAAATACTCATCACCACTCACCCAGTTTAACATCTCCTCTCTCTGTCAGAAGGATGTTCGCTCCCTGCAGAAAGAAAAAAAACCCCACATACTGATGTAAACTTTTTTTTTTTAAGATTTTTTTTTGGGGGGCTTTTTGTGCCTTTAATGCAGAGAGAGGACAGTGGATAGAGTCGGAAACCAGGGAGAGAGAGAGGGGAATGACATGCGGGAAGGGGCCACGGGTGGAAGCGAACCCGGGCCTACCGCTCGAGATGAGAGCCTCAACACATGGGACGCGCGCCCTAACCATTGCGCCACCAGCGCGCCCCAGATGTAAACTTTTTGTTGCCATGACAGAATGAAGTGTAATCTCACAGTCATTCAGCAAGAGCTTAACTGAGCTGAAGAAATCTGCAGTACCTTTATGTCTCGGTGCATCTTTCCAGTTTCGTGCAGGTGATACAAACCCTGAAAAAACAAAACGGACAGGTGACCTTTGTGCAGAGCGCTTGGTGCATACATCCTCTATATTTACTCACTTTATTGTTGTCATCTATTAAACAGGGATGATGTACATTTCAATGACAACTTCTATGACAAAGATACATTTTGGATCATCTAAACATCCATCCATTTTCTTCTGCTTATCCGAGGTCGGGTCACTTTAGATCTACGCCTTGAGACACAAACAGAATCAGAGACCAGGGACAGCCCTATCGGAGGTCAACACACACACACATACACACATACACACATGCACGCACGCACGCACGCACGCACGCACGCACGCACGCACGCACGCACGCACGCACGCACGCACGCACGCACGCGCACACACACACACACCGGGAACATGTCTGACTTTGTGCCAAGGATGTGGACACAGCTCTACATTTGGTCACACAGGGACCGGAGACTCGTGGTCAAAAATGAAAAATAATGAAGACTTTCCAACATGTCATAAAACATTCCTGCTTCTGATTTGGGTCTTACTTTTAGAGGCCCAACATAACCAGAGGAACCAAGAGGAGTGAGTGTGGATAACAATCTCTTCAAGTAGATTTAACGTCTCATTCAGAAACTGCAAAGACCCCGGAATCTGCTGAAGTTAATATTCTACATCGGTTAATGAAACATCACCGGATATGTGATTAGAGCTGTTTTAATTTGCTGCATTAGCTGTTGTTAGTATCAAAGTCAAACAGGAGCGATGTGTACGAGCTGCTTCCTGTGACTTCTCTCTCTTTACTTCACGGTCATGATGTTTTTGTTGTTGTCTTCAGACTTGATCGTCCAGAAAAACCCTGCAGGAGGAAACGGCCACTCACCAACTAAATAAAGACAGCCTGCTTTGTTCTGCAGAGGACTCTGTTTTGCAGCAGCAGCATTTACAGCACTGTATATTTAGCGGTCTGGCGAGGTTAAATACTATTTATCTCCTCCGTGGCTGGAAAAACACATGAGTCACTCTGACAAACACAACGAGCTGCTACTCACTGAGAAAGTCTTACCTGGAGGGTTTCTCTGCACACATAGGCGATCTGCTTCTCCTTTAACGGGCCCGTCACTGTGAACCACACTTTGATTAATAACTCACATTCTGACCAGGAGGGGGAAAGACACAGCCTGCACACACAGTCTCTAAAAAAGATAGGATGTTCTCCTCAGAGTTCATTGTGCTTTCTTCCACGTCTGATTTACAGTAATCATACGAACGTCTCTGAGTGAATGAGGTGATTACAGCAGAACATGTCAGCAGATCATAACATTTAAAGTCAGGGGTTTGGTAATTTCCTCCAGATCCACTTTTTTAGGATTTTGGTTGAAATTGTCTTTAGGTCCTGACAGAAATTAATAGCTCATGTGCTCTGAAAAAGGAACAAAGAAAAATCCGTCAAACCTGGGATGCACGCTTTGAGGGTCACAGCCTCTGTTCATGTGGTGCACAAACTTTTAACTACTACAAATATTCACGATATAAACCGCTTATTAAGAACTGGAGAATTCAAATTTTAAGTTAAAAGAAAAGACAAAGCAGGACTCAAGATGTTTCCTGATCTGAATACACAAAGACAAACAACTGAAGCACAGAGGTGAAGTATATCAATCTTTTTCATCCCGCTCGGGTTGAGATGAGCTGCAGATAATATTCTAATAATCACTCAAAGTGTATTTAATATAAACATTGTTTAATACCGTGGTACATATCCTGCAGTGAGCCTCCTCCACAGTACTCCATACAGATCCACAGCTTGGTGTTCCTGCAGAGACACAAACATCATCTGAGTATTAAAGCGTTTATATGTAAAGGAAACACAAATGTAGACGCTCTCTTAAAGCTTGAACACAAACGAAGACGCTCCCTAAAAATCTGAAGGACACACAAATGCAGACGCTCCCTAAAAGTTTGAGCACAAATGTAGACGCTCCCTAAAAGTGTGAAGGAAACACAAACGTAGACGCTCCCTAAAGTCTGAACACAAACGTAGACTCTCCCTGAAAGTCTGAAAGAAACACAAACGTAGACGCTCCTTAAAAGACTGAAGGAAACACAAATGTAGACGCTCCCTAAGAGTCTGAAGGAAACACAAATGTAGACGCTCCCTGAAAGTCCGATGAACGCCCACAAACACAAAGAACGATGAGTGAGCTGCTGTCTGAGCCACGAGTGGGAGAAGAATCCAGCAGCTGTGGGGACAAATACAGACAAAGGCTTGAAGAAACTGTATCATCTGAAGAGTCTGCAAACTGACTTCAGCTCACCTGTGGTAGCTTCCGAAGTATGCCACAATGTTTTTGTGTTTGCACTCCTTCATCATGGTAATCTCCTGCTGGATGGTCGTGATGTCATCACCTGTACGCACACACACGGTTAGAGTTCAGACTCAATAACAGACCAGTAAACTACAGGGTTAGAGCACTGGGAACACTGGTGGATCAGGTTGTATGTGTTTGTTTATCAGACTGAAGTGAAGCCTCGTGCAGGAGACCTTATTCAGAAAAAATCAGTCTGTAAGGGCGTTAAAGAAAATGATACTGATGTTAATCTGCTCTTTAAGGAAGTCAACTCCAGGTCTGTGCTGAGTCCTAAAGTCTCTGTTCTGAACGTCTTCAGATGGTGAGAACGTCTTGAGTATCTATTGAGACTTTATTAAACCCAGAGGGAAATTAGAAATCTTTGAGTGTTCGTCAGGACTGAGAGGTTGTGTGAAGTTTATCCTACCCGGGTCGAGCTTCACAATCTTGATAGCTGCCAGTTCGGACGTCCGGATGTTACGAGCCTGAAAAAGGAGAGCAAACGAACAATAAGCATATTTTAACATGTACATTATAACCTGCTCTCTTATTGTTTCTCACAGGACGAGGAGAAGAAGCTTCAGACTCATGAAGGTTGTTCTGGTTGATCTCTTTTTACACGTCGGGAAATAAACGATACAATCATAAGAGCTTTTTATTTACAGGCCGTTCTGATGATTCTCAGACTTTTCACTTTTCAGAAAATGTGTGCTCAAACAGGCCGTTTGGAGATTTTCCCTTCATGACATCACAAAGGGCAACAACCCCTCCCCCAGGTGGGTGACACTCCCACAGCTAGGTGTTTGTTCTGCCCTCTGAGTCTGCCTTCTCACCATAAACAATAGGACATGGAGCAAGAAAGCCCGAGACACCCGAGCCCTTCCAGAGAGGGGGCGTGGTCAGACACAGCTCATTTACATATTTAAAGGTACAGACACAGAAACAGCCTGTTCTGAGCAGGGCTGAAATAGAGGGGTTTATAGACATGATCAAACACAGGATTAGAGTGGATTTAGAACAAGAGACTTCACAGACATTTTGAGGAGCTCTGAGACTTTTTTTAAACTGGTTGAAGAGGAGGAGAATATGTGACCTTTAAGTAACACAGTTCATCAAAGCTTTTACAAACTGGCCAGAGGAACATTCCAGAAAAATGTGGAGAACAGGTGTTAGTCCTGTTCTGCTGAGTGTGTTATCAGAGCACATCAGGTGAACCATAAGAGAATTTCTAAACATCCCAGTTCTGGAAGAACTCGTTAAAAACACTTTCACGCCATCTATTATCACAAACTCCGAATGAGGCTGCAGAATGACCCTGATTTAAACGTCTGATTAAGAGATAGAACGTCTTTAATTTCCTGTATAAGCAGAGAGAGGTTCACACACACACACACACACACACACACACACACACACACACACACACACACACACACACACACACACACACACACACACACACACACACACACACACACACACACACACACACAGAGAGACACACACACACACACAGGTACACACATACACACAAAGAGGTACACTCACACAGAGACAAACACAGAGACGCACACACACACACACACACACACACACACACACACACACACACACAAAGACACACACAGAGACACACACAGAGACACACACACACACACACACACACACACACACACACACAAAGACACACACAGAGACACACACACACACACACACACACACAGGGCAGGATAAGATCTGGATGGTCTGTCTCTTATTCTGAGCTCACATTGTGTAAATGTAACTCGTCCTGATTGACCCCATTCTTTAAAACATCCTTCCTGTTGTCTTTGCGTGCAGCAGGTGAAACTTTACACATCACCTGTTTCAATTGTTGATACCAATAATAGTTTGTCCCAGATGCAGGTGCAGACACACGAGTAAAGACCTGATAGAAACAGCTCAAAGAGACTCTTCCTGGATAATTCATGTTTTGGTTTGTTTTTGTCGACTCGGGACATTTCTGGGCGGCGAGCTGGTGTGTTTCCTGTTGGACAGGCAGGTGTCAAACAATGGCGGTTAGCTTGTGCTAGCATTTGTGAGCTTGCAGTGTAGGAACAAGCAGTAAACGTACACACTACATCCTGCTGAGAGCTTCAGGGGGAGATGAGCCCAGGAGGAGGGCTGCTGTCCAGGTCTGGGAGAAGAGAGTCTATGTAAGAGGTTTGAATGGCTTACGTAGAGGCTTGAAGCCGTCTGGTGAAATTGGTCTTGGTTTCATATCGGGAACTATGGCGTGATTTACAGAACAAGTCGTTTACCTCATGATCTGAAACTTTGCACACGTTTAGTTTGGACATCCTGCATTGTAACACTAAATGAGAGTAATGTTGTTTCTCCTTAACACTTAGGAAAAACACTTTATTTACAACAAAACAGAATTTCACACACACACAGGGTTGTCATTTCCGGTTGTTCTCTGGAGATCTCGACTTGAAATCATTATCTGGAGATAACAGCGAAGGCTTCGCCGGGAAAATTAGGGAATATCTTGAGAAAATGACTGAAATCAACTCGTCATCACAGGAAAACTGAATTAAATCAAATGCTTGGCTGCATGTCCTCTTAGGGCTTCCGTAGTTTACAGCTGTAAGGCCTTTTGCTCAGCAGCCTTTCTGGAAAACATAGAGCTAAACTCTTGCTTCTTTAACTTCTTTCTGTGAGATCAGCTGTTACGTGAATAAAAAGGCAAGGCCGCAGTTTTGAACTTCTAGCAGGCATAGATCTACATTTTACTCCTCTTAGAGTCCCAGACTCACAGACAAGTAAGTTAAAGGTGGATGAATCGGAGGCAAAGCTTGGGGTGGAGGTGATGCTTTGTATTTTTAGACTGCAGAGCTTTAAATGCTGACGTCAAAACTAAGTCAGATCGGGTCAGCGTCCGTCCTTATCTCCCAGGATGAACCTGTGAGCCGAGTCTCTCCACATCAGTCCATCAGAAGTGATGCTTCATGTTTGTTTCTGAGCAGTTTTACTCTGTTTTTAACTTCCCGGGAACATTAGTCTTCTCCATTCATCGCCCGCTCTGACGTCAGACGCTCTTGCTTCACTGTAAACGACACAACCTGCGCCGCGCTGCTCTCAACGTCCTGTTTTCTTTCCTGTTCTGCCGCAGAACTTCCTGTGACAACGCTGATAGAGACGCCTCCGAAAAAAAACGTCTCTGAGCGGCTTTACATGGAGAGCCTGAAATAACAGCTGACATCAGGGTGACATAACGAGGCGGGAGGAAGAGGAAACTGTGCTGCACTTTGATCAGAAGGTCATCAATCAAGCCGTAATTCATACATAATGAGAGCACCCCCCCTCCCCCTTCTCATTTCCTACTCAACACAGAGGTAAAACACGAGGTCTAAACGCTGAAGTCAAAACGAACAATGTGAATGAAAACAGCTGCTTGAAGCACGATAACAGAGACAGACGTAAAACCAAAACAACGCGCTTAAAGGAGCTAAAAGCTCGGAGCGCTCGATGTGGATATTTATTTTGAACAGTGAGGAAACTATCGATCAGAAACAGGCAGATATATGAAGGTACAAAGACGAGAGGGACACACAGGAGGCTTAATCTCAGAGGATCCATCTGTGTCACAACAAAATAAGGAAACAAGCAGAGACACGGAGCACATCCTCGAGGGGAGATCTGAACAAAGAGCGAGATTCATAAAGCAGATTTCTTTTTATGAATCAGCTCCAAAAGCCTCCAGACTCCAGACGAGACATCCGCATCAACATCAGACCTCCAACTGAATTCATCAAACCAGAGACCCTCAAACCAAACTGTGATGAGAGCCAGACGACGAGCTCTGTCTCAGACCGCTACTGATGGTGTCTCATTAAAAAACATCGACCCACTGAGAGTGACTGAATCACATTACTGTTTACATTCATAAACAGGAAGCTGCAGAAACACCTGCAGGTTTTAGGCCGATCAACAGGCGCCAACAGGTCTTCATTTGTTCTGTTTTAAAGGGCCGGACTCCTCGATCTAGCATCAAGTGATGATTACTGCAAAGATGAATAGGACAAAAACAACTTCTGGCCGATCTGACTTTCAAAATCAATTCTGAACTGCCCCCTTCCACCACCCCCCATCTTCTCTTTGAACCTGTCACATTCCTCGCTGAACATATGGTTGATATTTCACGCGTCTGTGGAGCTTACACGCTGGCATGATGTCTAGAAGTATTGACATTAATCATTTGGAAAAGATTATCATTCTGACTAGATTTCATTTGATTTATTAGAGAAGGTTAAAGGAGCAGTATGTAACTCTGGCCCCTAGTGGTTAAAATGGGTACTGCAGTCTAAATTCTAAACATTGTAGAGAGCTGTCTCCCCCTCCTCTCTAGAGTCGATGTTCATGCAGGTCACCATGTGGTGGACACTGAAGCTTCAGTGTTTATCCAGCTCTGCATCGGTCTGTAAACCTTTCTGTGTGCTAACCTCTCTCCATTTTTCAAAAGCATCTCCAATATTGATCCTAGTTTAAGCACACCCCCTCCCCAGAATAAAATATATCATGAGGAAAACAACTTGTCTTTTCATTTTACACACAGCATACATTGACACCAACGGATTAGTGCAGTTTAGACAGTGTGCAGGAGTTTGCCTTCAAAAATTGGGGGTTAAAAACAAGAAATTGCACGAATATTTGGTGTGTAGGACTTCTACTATTTTACAATCTGCAATAATGAATAATGAAGTTATTGGTCCAAACAAATCCAGAGCATTCAGGAGCAGAATCTAAAGTTAGAAGGAGGACATACTGGCTGCTGCATTGTTGTCAGAGATGCCATCACTTCAACATAACATGTTTCCTTAATGTCTGATCATATAGTAAGATCACTTAATCATTTCAGTCTCTATACATCTTACTGATTGGACCTTTAGGACAATATTAGAAGAATGCTATTAAAAACAGACACGGCTCTAGAAAAATAAGTAGCATCACTAAAGACGTCTGTAGATCAGAGCAGTAGTTCACCTCTGTGACATCAGCATGAATCCTGCAGAGTTACTGAAACCTTTAGAGTCTGTCTCTGAGGAAGTCTGAACACAGTGATGTATATGTTCAAACAGAGCTTCATAATCTGTATTAAACCTGCAGCTCGCTCTGACTTCTGTCGGGTCTTTGCACAAATGTATAAAATCTCAGACTCTTAATAATCGGCTTCATGTCTCACAAGTTAAATCCACACGAGGAACATAAACGAGTGAGTCATGATGTTGAGGAGCACCGAGTCAGAGACAGAAGAAGGACACGGTCTTTTCTTATTTCCACCAACGCACAACGACAAAACAAAACAGAGGGACATGCGCTTTCTTCTGCTGCTCTTATTTCCAAAGCCACATGTTGTCATGTTTAACTAACTAAAAACTGGTTGGCTGCAATAAAGCGACAAGCAGTTGAGGCTGATGAAGGAACAGGAGGCAGCTGCTGTGCATTCTGGGAGTTGTTGTCTTTCATCCACATGAGCCAGAAAGACTCTTTCTGCCTTTTCAAGGTCAAATGTTTTTCACATTTCTACTACATATATGACCCAATGTCAATACTGATTCATGTTTCAACCGGTGAAGTATCCATTTAACTCTGCCCTTAAAAACTCAACTTCTTCATCACCCTTACCAAGAGAATTGAGACATCAGAACTCTCTACGACAAAACCACAAAGGAAGGCCAAAACAGAAACCAAAACAGAAGCCTGCGCCATCACAGTAACTCTTGTCTGATTAGCATAGCTCGCCTGCTAGAGGACCACAGAGCTAGCATCACAGGCAATATTAAAAAAACTTTTGCGGCTGTGCATCGAGACTGGACAACATATTGACTGTTTGGAAACAAATGCTGAACTGTAAATCGAGTGTATTCAAGCCCTGGGGGAGAGGTGTGTAGCTTTGAAAGACAGCTAGGCTAGCAGCGAGGACTGCAGACCTGGAAAGCTGTAGCCGCAGGAATAACATCAGAATCATCAGCCTCCGTGAATCCACTGAAGAAAAGCTCAGAACTAGAGCCTCAAACATCACCAACCCCGTGTCTGCAGTGATTCACAAGAATGGAACATGTTCACTTTGTTAGAACGCTGCAGCTCGTGTACTGACCAGAACTAGGAAAAGGGACCACATTACTCCTGTGTTGGCTTCTCTGCACTGGCTCCCTATACAGTCTAGAATAGAATTCAAGATCCTTCTTCTCACTTACAAAGCTCTAAATGGCCAGGCACCATCTTATCTTAAGGAGCTACTAGTGCCGTACTGTCCCTCGAGAGCATTACGGTCCCAGAGTACAGGCCTACTAGTGGTACCTACAGTCTCTAAGTGTACTATGGGAGGTAAAGCCTTCAGTTATCAGGCCTACTAGTGGTACCTACAGTCTCTAAGTGTACTATGGGAAGTAGAGCCTTCAGTTATCAGGCCTACTAGTGGTACCTACAGTCCTTAAGTGTACTATGGGAGGTAGAGCCTTCAGTTATCAGGCCTACTAGTGGTACCTACAGTCTCTAAGTGTACTATGGGAGGTAAAGCCTTCAGTTATCAGGCCTGCTAGTGGTACCTACAGTCTATAAGTGTACTATGGGAGGTAAAGCCTTCAGTTATCAGGCTCCTCTCCTCTGGAACCGCCTTCCAGCCGGGGTCCGGGAGGCAGACACTGTCTGTATTTTTAAGAATAGACTTAAAACTTTCCTTTTTGATACATCTTATAGTTAGGGCTGGTGCTGGTGTAGACCAGCTCTTAGTTATGCTGCTATAGGCTTAGACTACCAGGGGAACTGGCACCTTGAGCGCCTCTCTCTGTGCATATACAGTACATCATATTACTGCATGTATCTATCTGTAAATCTCAGTCACTAACCACCTACTTTCCTGGGAGCTCTTGAGCTCTATTAGGCTCCTCGGGATCGTTGGTTGACGGCCTGCCAGAACAACCCCCTCCCCACCGGATTGTTGATGGACGGCTTGCCTCCCCCCACCCCCTTGCTCCCTATCCCTCTTCCTGCATCTTATCCCATCTCTCCCCCTATCCCTTTCCAAGCCTGGCGCAGTCTAGGCCTGTGAAGGCTGTTTCATCATGAGCCGGGGATCTGGCCGAAGATTTCTGCCTTTTAATAAGACAGTTTTTTCTTACCACTGTAACTTTTGCTGCTTTGCGAAAGTGCTCATGATGGATAGGCCGGATCTTTGTAACATAACAATGAGTAAGGTCTTTTTAACTGCTTTTTGTAAAGTGTCTCGAGATAACACTTGTTATGAGTTGACACTATACAAATAAAAATTGATTGATTGATTGAATTGATAGAATGAATTCATTTCATTTTTGGTGTAAGGACAGAATCTGTCTCCGTGTGATCCGGCTGGGACTGCTCCGATCCTCAGGAGGTCAGAGGTCTGGACTAAGAGGAGGAGACTCTCTGAATGACGGCAGTGTGAGGAGAGTCCTTAAAGCCCACATGGTCACATGATCAGCCCGGACTCAAACCCACAAGCAGCAGCGGAGATAATGTGTGTGATTGTCTGTGAGTGTTTGCTCATACACACATGCACACACACACACACACACACGCGCACACACACAGGCTGAAATATCTCCACATGTTACAGTAACACAAAGACAGATCCAAACACCAAACCTTTGAGAGCATGTCAGACTGTTTCTATATTTTGTCTTTAGTGATTCGAGCTCTGAAGGTTTTTCTGATGACTCCTGAACATGACTGTAGAGCTCCTTGGAGAACATGATGGAGCTTTAAGCAGCTAAAGAGTCGGACATTTCCCTCAGGAGGTGGAGGAGACCAAACACAGAGCTACTATAAAAGTATAAACCAGGTTGAGCTCCATCAGGGTGACACACAGGAGGGAATTCTTACAAACATACTCTGATTGAATCGAGGCGGACGTGAATCTCTAAAGTGTCTGTGTTTGTCGTGCTGTTGGCGGCGGTCTGATGCTGACACAAATATTGCGGTTATCCTCCGTAAATACGTGTTTTTATCTTTGAAACTTTCAGGGGGGGGTGACGTTGTGAGGTGCATGTGTGAACAACCAGATCAGGAGGACATCCGGAGCAGTCCTCTTAAATGATCTAGATATTTTGAGGAGTGGAGATGTGAAAGCAGCTTTAGAGAGGACACAGTGTGCTTCACATAGAGACATGTGGAAACTGTCTCTGAACATTACATCCTAAAGTTTGATGGGTGTGAAACAGATATGAATAATATTTCTATCGGACCTTTCCAGCCTGAACTCCACAAACAGAAGCCTTCACGTCACACTGTGTCGTTCTGTCAGCAGGGCACATTCACGTTGTGCATGAAACAAAGCGCACTGAACACGAACTGATAACCATCACTTCCTGTTTGCCAACTTGAAGCTCTTTTTTAAAATATTCTAAGCTTAGGCAGGGGAAGTGACATATGTCTTTAAAAAAAGCTGCAGAAGAAGACGAAGAGTCCTCCATTAAAAGGGGAAACGGCGGTTTCAGAGATTTGGATGTCAGTAAGAGTGAGTGTGTGTGTGATGAGTGTGTGTGATGAGTGTGTGTTGTTGAAGAGTTTACTAAGACTTGACTCCACACAATAAGACTCAGTTGACTCAGATGGCTTTCGTTGATGAAAGTTTATACTTAAGAAGAATACTCATGAGGAGACATGGATCAACATCACACTTCTGTTCTCGTGTCTTGCTCAATCACATCTCCTGAACTTTTTGAAAGGCATCGCATATATCCTAAAAGACATTATCATCATCAGGGTCGTGTCACATTGACCCACCTAGACTAAACTGTGACGTCTCTAACACTGGAGCAGACAACAAGTCTACCAAACATCCAGCAGATATCAGGAAGAACAGTTGACACTCTCTAAGCTGTACTTGGTGTTCTAATAACAACTGAACTCTGTCAGGTCTGACTGACATTAGAGAACAGTGAATAAACCTAATGACGTCTGTACATTATAATCTAAATAACTTCAGAAATGACACCACGTGTGTGTGATGAGTGTATGGTGCAGGTGTTGGATGGAAAAGGGAGATGAAGTTAAAAACAAGGAGCATGCAGGAAGTCTCCGTGAGCAGGCTGTGAGCGTCGGGCTGATTGGAACCTGCATCACAAGAGAAGAGAAGACTCAACCTGACAGGCACAGGGGCGTCACGGGGGGCTGCACATGAAGGAGCACCCGAACAGTTAGGGGGGTTCAGCGCCTTGCTCAAGGACACCTCGGCAAAGTGATCTGGCACCTCTTTCAGACTTCACCTGTAACTGGCGACCCTACAAGTCCCTACAGACTGAGCTACAAACAGCTGCCAGATGAAAGTCTCAGAGTTTTTATAGCGGATGTTGATTTGTGACACTCGTCCCTATAAGAGCTTTAGAGTAGATAAAAGATGAAAACAGTTAAAAAGAAAAAGAGAGAGTAAACTGAATAAACAACATTCAGTGAGACACATTAAGCTGAGATGTTGCTGCAAACAATAAGAGCATGAGTCTGACGCTGAACTAACCAAACTAATCAAAGTGGTGAAGTTGGCAGTAAGACGTGAACAGGCAGCGAGCTCCAGGAGTTTCCTACTTTCAAAAAGAAAAACCAAGAAACTTCACAGTCAACGCTTGAAGCTGCTCTGTTGAGACTCTGTGATTATATCTTCAGGAGTGCAGCTATAAAAACAGATCTAGAGTATAAATCTCTGCAGCAGGCGTAAGTGTTTACATTTAGCTTCCAGTCATGTTGTGTGACACTTTGATTTACTTCATCAATTTACAGGTTCAGTCTGAGCTGTCAGGCTGCTGGGGAGTAAAAAAAAAAAGAAACAATACAAATTCTTTCTGTGTTTCTGCAGGATGCATGAGGCAGCGGGCGGGTTGGCAGCACAGGATGTTTGCATCCTGAGACAGACAGACAGACAGACACACACACACACACACACACACACACACACACACACACACACACACACACACACACACACACACACACACACACACACACACACACACACACACACACACACACACACACACACACACACACACACACACACACACTTTTAGCATTAAAGGGGATACATTATGAACAATCCACTTCTACAGTGTTTCTGAACATATATTTGTGTAACCTGAGTGTCTACTAAACCCATTCAGTCCTTTGTTTGTGGTCTGCATAAGTCTTACAACACAGAGAAAACTGCTCTGTTTCAAATGTGCTCACCTTGTGATGTCACAGTGGGAAAAAATCCCCTCCCCTCCCCTGATATCTCCACCTATTGTCTCCACTCATTCTCTCTCATGAGAGAAGCTCAACACAGAAAACATTTAATCTTAAGAAATGAGTGAGATGATAAATCGGTGTTCAAAGTACTCACTGCTATTTTTCCTTTAATTGACTCGTCAGTTAGTCAAGGAATCAGTGAGCGTTCATGTATTTCTGTTCACAAATCAGGATGATTATTTTGGGTTATAAACTGCTGATCTGACAGATATTTAGACACATTATGAAATATAACAGCGCTGCACCAAAAAAAAAAAAAAAAAGCAACAAGAGGTTAGATTCTTTTTTTCTGTATGTAAACATCATGTGACTGCGGCTCAAACAGATACAACACGATGGTTTATACCTGTGTTCAGAGTCTTAAAGGACTGAAAGGGTTAAATAGATTTATTGGCACAAAGAAAACCACGCAGCTCCGATCACAACAAGAGAGGAAGAAATTAACCTTTCATTCACCTTAAAAAACGGAAACAGACACAAAAACACACAAACACTCAGTTCCACCTGTGTGTCAGGAAGTCAAAACCCTCCCGTGTGTGTGTGTGTGTGTGTGTGTGTGTGTGTGTGTGTGTGTGTGTGTGTTCCTGAATTAACGAGTCCTCGCGCTCTGTAAACCAAACGTTCGCGCTCACCTTGAACACATCTCCGTATGTGCCGCACCCGATCCTGTGGATTAACTCGTAATCATCCAGGGGGTCCAGAAAGGAGACACCTATCCGGTCCATGATGGAGACACCTCAGGGTGCTGCTGCCTGACAACTACTCACACATCACACACACACCGCTGCTGCTGCACGTTTTACCGCAGGAGAAGATAAACACTCTGACCGTTAACGGGACCGAACTGGATCTGACTAAAAACTGGAGGGGTCGACCCTGCAGAGAAGCAGAGAGAGAGAGAGAGAGAGAGAGAGAGAGAGCGAGAGAGGCAAGAGCGAGAGTTCAGTGACTGCAGACTGACACTGTGAAAGTATGCGCGCGTGCGCGTGTGTGTGTGTGTGTGTGTGTGTGTGTAGACAGTCCCGAGTGGAGCTGGAGCCAGTTCACGCATGAGCAGAGACACTGCACACTGTAAAAAAATGCAAACACAAGTCGAGCTCACCTCCTCTGATCCTGTCCATCTTTGAAACACAACATGTAAGAGTAAGAGGGAAATCTACGGTGGCCCTGAAGGTCAACTGCACAAATATTTCATGCTTGCAACAAAACATTTCATTAATGCAAACATATTAGCCTAAATGACACACAAATACATTTTGAAAAGCGGAAAAATATTTCAAATACTGCAAAAAAATATGTCAACGTCTTCGTACAACATTTCATATGGAAGAGGGTTATAGGGCCACACATGAGAAATTAATAATGATTAAAAAAAAATTACATTATGCACAAGAAAAAACTCAAGAATTAAAGGAGCAATATATGACACCTTGTGTTTAAAATGGGTACTGCAGTCCACACTCTAAACATTGTAGAGCTGTCTCCCCCACCCCCTCCTCTGTAGAGTCCATGCTCTCACAGGTCACCATGTGGTGGACACTGAAGCTTCAGTGTTTATCCAGCTCTGCATCGGTCTGTAAACCTTTCTGTGTTCTAACCTCTCTCCATTTGTCAAAATCATCTCCAATATTGATCCTAGTTTGAGCATGTTTCTGCTCGTGGAGCTTATTAGAAACATGCAGAGGCTTTTTAGGTCGGGTACAATCACTTCTATCTGAACCACTTCTCTTGCCCGCTTCCATCACTGCAACACCTGTTGACCTGATAACTGCTCTCATATCTGGCAAACTGTGGGGTGTCCAAAACGGCCGTGTGGGGGTGTCTTAAAACCTCCTACCTTCTCTGGTCCAAACAAATCCAGATCATTCAGGACCAGAATCTAAAGTTAGAAGGAGGACATACTGACTGCTGCACTGTTGTCAGAGAAGCCAGCACTTCAACATGTTTCCTTAATGTCAGATCATATAGTAAGATACCTTTACCATTTCACTCACTACAACATCTTACTGGTTGGATGTTTAACAAATACCAGAAGGTACAGTCATGGATTTTCTGCGTATTATTTAATCGATATTGAATCATACTGTTACACAATTTCAGGTATATAAGATTTGCATTTGTTCTTTTTTTCTCTAATTTCTCGTCCATTTTGAATAATAATCCCAATTTAAAATCATAAATAGTATACCATGCTGCTTTTTGGTATCCTTGACTCTTAATGGGATCATAATTTACTACATGAACGTCACGCTGGGTCTGAAGAAGACTTGAAACTCAAGCTTGAGACTATAGAGTCACTGAAAAAATGTTTACTGAGGGAATAAATCCAGAGAAGTAGGACGGTTTCATCATAGAAGTCTCTTTCTTCCACTCCTGTTTTGTCCCCTGCTGGACATGAAAAGGACTGCAGGTTTAAGACACTTTTTACAGTGTACATCCTCTCACAGCTGGGTCCCCTGTGAACACACACACACCTTCACACAGTGTTTCCATCAGACCTTTATTACTTGCAGATACAAAAACAACAACTAAAAGGTAAATCGATGTATCGGGCCTCCTACTGAGGCGCCGTCTCAACAGTGCATGGTCTCCTGCTCCTCTCTACTCATCAGAAATGAGGCCTAACGCAGCTAACCGACACTAAAGGCCACCTACTGTAGATAGAACAAAGGCAACGTAAGGCAACAAAGAGCTGGCAATAAGAAGCTGTGGATCGAGCACAGGTGGACAATGTTACACAGTAACTATCCTAAATTAATCACTTCCAGGCTTCAGTCATCAACACTGTCCTAATGGTCGTTTTCACTCCTCTGTACGCTGGATTCTGGAGAAACTTTGGCTTCAAAACATCCACATGTGAGTCAATCAGAAGTTAATAGTCAGTGTGCAATTGGCTGCCAATTAATACACAAACTAATGAGTGTTTACAATCTGTCAAACCAGGAAAAGTCTGTTTGTTTCCAGCTGAAGTTGAATTAAAACACAATGAAATGTTCCCTCCTTCAGTTTTAAGTTACGGCGGACGACAAGGGCGAACCCGCAGCAACGGCCCAGAGGATTTTCATCAGGAGAAAGTGATGCATCGTCAGCAAATGTGCCGCAAAAGCAAGCACTGCAGATTAGAAAGCCACAGAAACATGCTGCACATCCAGTCAATGCATACAAAGTGCTCCAGGCCTGTAGGGGGCGCTTTAATGGACACAATAATCTACAGAGGAGATTCGTGTTGCCAGGAGGACTTGATGTTTGGGGACTATAAGTCAGACTGAAAACGGGGAATGCAGCAGTGCCGTTGTTTTTTTTTTTTGGCTCATTGTAAACTGCAGAAACCCCCCCCCCTCTAGGTCTGACTAAGTGCACGCTTAATATCGCTCAAAATGTTTCTCGCTCCTCCTCAACCCTTCCACCAGAGTCCTGATTAACTCTCAGTTAACTTTGTCGTTGGGTTAAAGAGACAACACCAACACTCGCCGATCCTCAGAGCTCTTTAAGCAGAGTAGAACTGAAAATACCACCGTCTGCCCGGCTTATTAAGCTAAACAGCAGCTACACCCTGCAGCACCCCCTACAGGCCACAAGCACTTTGACCGTCATGATCGGATGTGTCGTTTAAGCAGGTTTGATTTTAAAGCCTTTGCTTTGACTTCATGCAGCATGTTTCCCTCCTATTTGTTTATTTGTTATAAAATTGCTTCGTCCTGCAGTTGCATCCCGTTTGCTCCTGATGAAAACATTTTGAGTTGCTGATGCAGCGTGGTTTTCTTTGCCGCCTTCAAACCTGATATGTGAAGAGTGCAACTGAAAAATATTGCTGAGACTGAACTGATGAAAACACGGCTAAAAGAGTTTGACGAATGAAAGCGAGATGTTCACAGTATGAGTCCCCTCCTCCTCCTCGGTGTCTACAGAGACTTGCGCTGCCTCTTCATGAAGGACATGGAGTAATCTCCGCTCGGCGTGCTCTTCTGTCTCTTCATCTGGACCTGCGACTGCGCCGTGAGCTGCAGCTTGATGGCGCTGGAGTTCACCTTGGCGGCACACAGCAGCTCCTTCATCCCCTTCATCTTCTCGCTCTGGAACACCACCACGGGCCCGGCCGGGGAGGAGGTAGGTGAGGGGGGCGCCTCCTGCTGATGCTGGGAGGAGGGAGAGGAGTCCGGGCTTGGGGATTTGGGTTTTCCTTCAGTGTCGCCTCCACGCGGGCCCTGAGAGGAGCGGCGACGGCTCCCTCCCTCTCCCACCTTCTTGGGCTGAGCTGCTGCTGGAGGAGGCTGGGACGAGGGCGAAGTGGGAGGAGCAGAAGAATGAGGAGAACTCTGCTCCTCCAGCTTGGACTCCCTCCTCGGGGGTCGTCTGCGACCTTCTCGGGGGTCATCACTGGACTGGTCATCTTCGTCCTGAGACTCAAGCTCTTTGGTGATGATGGACACCTTCTGACGCACCTGAGGATCACAACACACACACACACACACAAAGCTTTTAGCTTCAAAGGGTTAACACACACACACACTCACACTCTCTAAAAGTCTATTCCTGGTGCCTCACCTGAGCATCAAAGCGGCTCAGGGACTGGACCAGGTAGGTGGCCCAGCCCACATGAAGGACAGGCGTGGGGCTTCCCTCCTCCCACTTACAGATGCCGTCATAGAAACGCAGCAGGTGAGCGAAACAGTCAGAGTCCTGCAGAGCGGAGAAAGCGGCCGCCTGCTTCGGCTCCTGACAGACAGAAGAGAGGGAGTTACTAACATGCTAAATGCATCTTAATATTTTAAGATTAAGATTGTCGGGGGTACCCCTCTTAATCCCCTCATTTTTCTTCTGGTGTAAATACACACACAATCAATGTTACCAGATTTGTCAGACTGTATCTGGAGTCTGAGCGTTAAGTTGGACAACAATCGTGTTTAGTCTCAGTCACAGCCTGAAGAATCATCATCGTGTTCATTTTAGGTTTTAATCTTTGAAAGATTTTTGGGGGATTTTTACGTCTTTATTGTAGACAAAGGACAGGAGAGCGAAAGAGAGAGAGAGAGAGAGAGAGAGAGAGAGAGAGAGAGAGAGAGAGAGAGAGTGGGGGATGACATGCTGGAAAGGAGCCACAGGCCGGATTCGAACCCAGGCCGCCCGCTTGGAGGACTAAAGCCTCCGTACATAGGTGTGCACACTAACCACTACTCCAACGGCGCCCCAAGACTTGATCTTAAACTAGATTTAAAAACAGTCTGACGCGCTCTCACATCTGAAGACATTTTAGTCTGCAGCTTCACTATTTAAAAAACCATGACTGCAGCGCTGTGATTAAAGGAGGAGGATTATCAATGATGCTCTCAGGGGTCTTGGTTTTTTTTCTCCTATTGTTTTTTTCTCTAAGATGCATAAAACATAAACCAGATGTAATTAAATTCCCTCCAGACATGTCTGAGGTTTCTTCTTCTTGGAACGGGAAGGGACAGAGGTTAAGCCCCCAAATTCTAATCAGTCCATCCTCGAATCCACGAGGGCATTTCGGCGAAAAATGTGAAGATAGGACATTCAGCTCCTGAAATATCACGTATTCGAGCGGGACGGACGAGTGTTCACAGAAATCATCTGCTTTGTATGTCACTGACCATTGGATGTAAGAGGAAAACAGCCGTGATCAAAGGACTCATCGCTGGAGCCGTATTTGACCAATAATAAAATGGATCTGGTGGTGGTTTGGTAAACAGTAAACAGCCCGTCCCCTGCTGGGATTACTCACCTTGTCTGCTACCTCCCCCCCCTCTCCTCCCTCCCCCGAACTCTCCGCAGCAGCAGCCGTCTCCTTCAGCAGGTTGGGGATCACATCGTTCGCGATGTCAAAGAACTCCTTATAGATCTCCTCGTCCTCACGGAAATAATTATAGCTGCAAGAGGTGATGAGAGGAGAAGAGATTTTTAATAAAAAGGGACGGAATGAAACGATGAAAGATTTTCAACACCAAATTTGTCTGTGATGTTTAAAAAAAAAAAAAGAAGATTTTATAAGGTTCAGGTTTCACTTTGATTTGGTGACATTCAACATGATGATTATCATCTGACACACACACACACACACACACACACACACACACACACACACACACACACACACACACACACACACACACACACACACACACACACACACACACACACACACACACACACACACACACACACACACACACACACACACACACACACACACACACACACACACACACACACACACACACACACACACACACACACACACACACACACACACACACACACACACACACACGTCGGAGAAGAAGAAGAACAATGCAGCAGCAGGAAGAGGAAGCTGATGGATGGCGAGGAATGCGAGCTGTGGAGGGTCACTGATGATATTTTTAGCTGCCGGAGGAGAGAGAGCGAGGATGCAGAGCTCGACACTTCCTGTTTCAAACACCACACCCTCCAAACTAACTGGGATCAGTGGTGGAGGTTTACTGGTGAACCATCTCAACCCACAAACGTCACCGCCTCATCACCTTTAGATTGATCTTTTTGAATAATGACCGACCTAATTCTAACATTTAGTCTACCTCAAATTATTTCTCAATCTGCCACAACCCCAGTTCTGGATTGGTAGTCGTGCATTTGCTGCCATCTTGTGTTCATCTGGTGGTATTACACCTGAGGCAGCCGTTAGAAAACATGTGACACAATGATTCGAATTGCAGAACAGAGGCATCTCCTTCATCAGTTTGGTTAATTACTTTAAACAGAAATGTTGCTCTATGATAGTTCCACTTTAAGACGAGGGTGTGTTCTACATAGTCAGCTTTAGGACCAAATCTAAAACCACTTCTTTGTGTTTGGACCAACAAAGAACCGGCTCTCGGATAGAAAAAATAAAAAAAATAAAAAAAATTCCAGAGACGCGCCAACTACAAGAAGGAACCGCTGACATCCGGGGCAGGGGGCGGGCTTATTCACGTTAAAACCTTTGAAAATTATCTTTAATGGACATCAAGGCTGAGCAGCCGAGGTCACAGGAGGAGACGAGCTTCACAGTCCAAATCAATTCTCACGTGCAGGACCGATTCCTTGTGTGTGTTTAAACGCCATTGCCCCTTAAAACAATACCACAGGATTTGAACACTGTCACTTTTACCATCTAAAGTCCGCTTTAAATTCTAAAGTCTCACAGTTGACGTGTTCATATCTTTGTTGGATTAATGTCACCTTGAAATTTAAAATTCAAAATGTTTCCTTGCATCATCTTCTTCTTCCCTAACTTCAGCCTGCAACAGATACTCATAACATTTCTAGCCGTGTGTCAGAGAGGTGTGTGAACTCACTCCTGCATGACCTGAGCAGCCTTGGCCCAGGCCCTCAGAGCGTCCCTGACGTTCCTGTGTCTGTAGTGGAAACCTGCGAGGTACATGTAGGGGTAGATGTGCTCGTTGTTGTAGTGCCTCTGCGCAGAGGTCACGGCCTGAGAGAGAAACACGGGAAATAAGGAGAATAAAAAACCTGTTTCGAATGTGATCTTCACTTCCTTACAGTCTTATGACAGTCTATGAGTCTGACCTGGAGGTGGATTTTCAGCGGGTTCTCCTTTCCTGGGATTGGCTCCTGATCTTCAAGGTCGGCCAGAGTGCCCATCGCCATGGGATACCTGCAACAACACGGGACAGGAGGAGCTGGTTGAATTTTAAGAACGCCTTCATAGAGTTACATTAAAGTGGGGTCGCAGTGAGCTGTATAAAAACTTCTTCTGAGACTAGTAATTCAAAACAAACAATCTCTCACCTGTCCAGGTTTCCTCGGTCGTACAGCAGCCAGAGAAGTTTCTGTAAATCAGGGAGGAAAGGAGAACAAAGAAATGATCGGGAAGAGATTCAGATGATTCAGAGAAATCTTTATCAGGTCTGACATGTCCCACATAAGGCCCTGAGGCCACCAAGTGTTTTTTTTCTGGAAAGAAAAGCGTTGGTTGTGTTTGCATGAAGCGTTTGTGCGCTGTCAATTAATGCACAGCACTTCCGTCCTGTCTCTATGACAACAGTCTGCTGACAACAGCTGCTGTCCACATTCCATAGGTGGAAAAAATACGGGGAATATAATATATTTGGAAAAGAGCGCCAGTGACGTCAACAGCGACTTTATGAAAAGATGAAAGATTTTCACCTCGAAGCACTTGCACAAGAAAGTAGCTGGGCGCCTTGCTTTTTCTCCAGGCAGCCGCTTTTGCTTCTCTTCAAACATTCTCTACTCATTGAAAACTATTTTAAAAAGACGCTAGGTTGGTAAATGTTTCTTTTTTTTTTCCCCAAGATTTTTTTTTCTGGCCTTTTCGCCTTTATAGAGGACAGCTGATCGAGACAGGAGATGTAGAGAGAAGAGAGCAGGGGGATGACGTGCAGCAAAGTACAGAGGTCGGATTCGGACCCCCGGTTTCTGCAACAAGTTTGCTGTGCCCTGAGTGCAGAGTTTTAAAGGGGACATATTATGAAAAATCCACTTTGACAGTGTTATTGAACATATATTTGGGTAACCTGAGTGTCTACTAACCCACAACATGTGAAATAAACCCATCCAGTCCTTTGTTTGTGGTCTGCATAAGTCTTAAAACACAGAAAAATGCTGTTTCAAATGTGCTCTCCAAAAACAATCCCCTCCCCTCCCCTGATATCTCCACCCATAGACTCCACCCCCAGCCTAGAACAAAACTTTTGTGCAGGTCCGCCATTTTTATTCTCGCTACAGAGGAGTGATGTCTACCAGGAAAACTCAGGGAGGGGTCATTGCATTTAAAGAGACACACACACCAAAACGGAGCGTTCTGAGGGAGCTGGTTTATACAGGGTCACAAACCTCCTCTGGTGCTTGATTCATGTTATATTTTGAGCAAAGCACAGAACAGATGTTTCATTTCAGGGGTATAATATGTTCTCTCTAATGTTAACATTTTCCAAGAGGGCTTTACTCTGCTCTTTTTCCACTCCACCAGTTAGAAAATAACACGTCTGCTGGATAATTAAAGACCTTTTTCTGCTTTGAGAAACATGAAATGTATGACATCGGGAGGCAGAGAGTACCAAACAGGAAGTCCTGAGTATGTCAGTTAAAGTTTGTTAGATCTAGGCCATCTGACATGTAGGTCTCCTCTTCCTGTAACATCAACCACGAAAGTGAAACCTGTGTGGTTCTTGCAAAGACTCATGTCCCACCTGCTGCAGCTGCAGGAGCTCAGAGCTGTCAGTGTGCAGGTCCAGAGACGGGTTGATGGCACACACCATGAACGCCACCTCCATGTTCCTGTCGCACTTCATGTAGGAGCCCTTCAGGTAGAGCCAGCTCTGAGGGACACACAAACACACAACATCTGAATGCAACAGATACAAGATAACGGTGGCGCCTGTCGGCATCACCAGGTTCCATCAGGGGAGATTCCTGTGTGTGACTCATAACTAAATCTCTCGGGTTTATGATCTGTTTTAAGTCACAACAAGATTCTCATCAGATTACGGATACTCACTCATCTTCAGTTGAATAAGAGTACATTTTGTGTTCTGAATTTGATATAGGACTTTATTTAAGTATGTCAAAGAGAACTCCATAAAGGCTGAGAAATACAAAGACCTCACTGTCAATGTGAAGACAGTCAGCCCGCTCACCTTCTCACTGACTCCTGTTGCCACCGTTTGTCCTCGTCTGTCCTCGTTCCCCTTCCCATGCCAGGTGACTTCGGCTGTCTCTTCACCATTTTTACCAAAGATCACCCAGGCATGATCCTCAGAGAGCGCTAGATGGACGTCTTTAAGACCAAGAACCTGACAGGCCGCCACCACAGCAAACGCCACACCTGAGCTGTCCAGTTTGGTACCTGAAAGTAAAGGTTGTTTAACTCTCCGGGACAAACATCTCCACAAAGACTCAATTTAACAATTTCCTTTAGTGTCGTACCAGTGATGAGACTGAACAGGGACTGGATGTGGGCTCGGTCTTTGAAGTACGAGCGGCTCAGACTGTTCCAGATCACGTCAGAGACTTTCTTCACCAGCTCCCTGCTGGACCCGGCAGCAGTCCGGCGGTACTGAGACAGGTCCACGGCGCCGCGGATCTGTGCCGTGAAGCGTTCGTACAGTGCAGAGATCATCCCCAGCTCCACGGTCGGGAAACACGAGCTGGGACAGTCCGGCTCCAGTGGCTCAAACCGCACCCCCGGGACATTTATGGGGACGACCCGGTTCACAGCCAGGAAGTGCTCAACGAAACCAAGGACCAGTGAGAGGAGGGCCAGGTCTGGCTCAGATTTACGGAGCTCAGCGTCAAACAGCTGAACAACGCCGTCGATCCCCCGCAGAGGGAAGTGCTTCTTCTGGGACGAGTGCAGACCCATGGTGGCTCAGACGATCCCCTCACCTGAAGGACTGATTACAGTTACAGAACTCTACATCAATATCAGCACAAAGTGTAAAAAGAGTAAAAAGAAGACTCAGTCTGAAATATTCATTGAGGTGCATAGGGTTGTCATTATATTGTGCCGTTTCAAGCCGCAGAATTTTACGTCCCTGTGACTTTTCGCCTTAAAGCTCAACGTTGCGGCAGCTACGAGGGACGAAGTGATCCCCCCTCTGTAGCGTCTTCAGAGGCGATACAGAGGAGAGAAGGGATCAGCTGAGATCAAACACCATGAACAAAGATCAAATGCATTAGAAAAGGATACATACTGGTTTATGTTTTGTTTAATAATTTGAGATGATTGGCATAAAAAGGTGTTAAAAAGTAAAAATCAACAGACATTTTTTAACTCCATTGACCGACTCAACAAGTTCCACAATTTTACTGAAACTAGGCTGTTGCTAAGCAACCCAAACATTCATTTCTGCTGTCTGTGTCCATGGTAACCGCAGAGCAGCAACTATGTCAGCATGAACCTTTACTTGAATGTCAAAAGAAATGAGTGGTAACCATAGACCGTAAATATTAACATGCTAACATAAAAGTCTGTTGTGAGATTCTATGGTTTGAGATGATGTATAAAGGACATTTCTGTCCGCTGTAAATGTTCATTAAAAGTGTTCCTAACCTCCAGGATGAAGAGGAGGGATACATAATGTGAAAGGACCCAGTGATGTTGTTGTTCTCCTGTAAAGTCGCTAAGGGAATGACTCGTTTAATCATAATCGCATTGGTCCGAATTAACTGTTGAATATTAATTCCTAAGCCTCCCTTAAGTATCTAATAAATAAAACATTTGATCACGATATAAACAAACAAAAGAAGAACCAGCAGGACACTGACCCTCAGCAGCTTGTGCGGTTGCATAATGTTGTTACATCAAGCTGCTGTCTGTGGCGCTTTGGTGGGCGGGGCACTCCCGCTGCTACACACTCACATTCAATGAAAAGCTGCTAACAGCTTTAAGACATCCTCTATGAACACTTTACTGGTACAAATGTCTCCACAATATCACACAAACTTAAAATATCCCATTATAGACAGAATACTACGTTAGGATGATTAATTAGCTAGCCTGCGTGGTTGGTTTATGAAGGCTAACTAGCTCTCTTTACTAAGTTAAGTTAATATTATCGACCGAGTTAAGCTCGCTGGTTGAGCTAGTTTTCTGAATGAACTCAACGTTATTAAGCGGTATAGAGCACAATAAAAGCCTAGACAATGAAGCGACCCCCGGCTCGGGAGAGCAGGTGGCTGAGTGATGAGAGGAGCAGCTAACAAGCTAACGAGCTGCTAGTTAGCTAAACTCACCACTTTAAGATAACTCTTCTCGCCCGAGCACTCTCGCGGGATATACCTCCACATTACAACTCAACGCCGAGTCGCTCTACGTTATTATTAACGTACAATACGACTGACTTTTTGGGAGATTACCTACCTGTTTTCTCACAGGCTCAGCCACATGTTTTTGTTTGTGTACCCCTCTTTTGCCGCGCACTTCTGTCTGCCAGAAAATCAATTGCAGTGCGTCAACGGCCGCGACGTTTGCGCGCGAGAGCAGATCTCATAACAGTATACCAGGAGCTGACATGCGCAGAGGAACGCTGTTAGCCCCATCCATGTAGTTATAGATCTCTTAGTCTTCGCGCACGGTTTGTTCTCATGTACGATGGGAAATGTAGTTTATTGTAACGTATTCGTTCGCACGCCCAGTAGAGGGCAGCATGTTGTCATGTTGTGACAAATTACCTCCAAATGGAACAAAGGTAACCATTACATAATGGAAAAATAGGTTATACACTGTGTAAAATCGTTTAAAATTGTATTATAGCCGTAAAGTTACACTATCTGGATAATTACTTAACTATTTTATCAAATATTTAGCCGTGACTAGCTTTATTTACCTACATAAAGCTTCAACACAGATCAGTTCATGCGTGTAAGTACGGTAACAATGCTCACCATGTATAATAAATTAATAGAGTGAAATACAGCCTGCCAATGATATAGCAGCAAATGTCCCACCGTGCTATATTGACTCTAGATCATCACTCTTGTAGCCTTATTATATAATCACTACTACCTCATCATTTGTCGTTACTTTTTTTGCCTCTTTTTTATGAAAAGAGACCAATACTACCGTATATATGGGGATAACCATTAGAAAAATATACTATAAAGTATGAGTATTTATTTTATGCTGGTAAAGATGTGTTTATACTATAATATAAAAAGATGTGTGTGTATGTGTGAGTGTGATTGGATCTGTAGCTGTAGGTAGACTAATTATTTTGTATCACTGATGGTACCATTATTGTTACTATCATTCTTACTTTTTAATTTGTATTTACACTATTTGTTATGCTTGCTCTCACAATTTTCTTTCACCAAACTGCACTGGACCACGTGAGAACATAAACTCTCCCTCCAACACACCGATATTATTACGTATTCCTCGCTCTCGCATTTTTTGACATAATCTATTTTTTCTTCCATCCACCCAAATCACATCTCTGCTCCTGACCAGTCATTCATCATCCAGTAATCATTGTATCACTGTGACCTTTATTGATTATTTGTCTGTACTTTTAATGTCTCATTATCGTTGTCTTTAATAACAGACCATCACCAACACACACACACACACACGTAATAATAATAATAATAATAATAGTAGTAGTAATAATACAAATATTAATAACAATTAAGAGACACTACGGAGCCACTGAAGTCCCAAAAAGTAAAAACAAATATAATGAAATTTTGCCCAAGACATCATGTAACTTGTGTCCACAAGTTATTATCTTGAGCACACAATATAATTATCTCAATTACAGAGCCCCTTAAGTCCCCAAAAATAAATAAATAAAAGATGCTCTTGTCCGCACAGGATAATTATATATCAGCAAATGACACAAAAATCTCGCTTTTGTATAGAGCAGGCTGTAACATGGTGTCTTGCCTGCGTTCAGGAATATTCCTTTTGCTGCCTTCACATGCAGTGGAATATTTCGACATCGCTGATAAACTTGACGACACCATTACACATGTGGGCTTGTACAGTTTGATATTAATATAGCAGAAGTATCTAAAATATTATATTTTCTCTAAAGGGAGGTCAACTTTTGATGGTTATAAAATAATTCTTTTTTTTTATATGTTGTCGCACTTGACTGAAGGTAGTCGGTGAGATTTATGAGCTTTTGTGGAGACCTTGAACGTGTCACAGCCCGACATGTTTTTCCCCTCCTCCATTATTCCGCCTTGTTTCCCTCCATCATCTCTGCTGAGCTCTCAGTGCTGCTCGGACGTCGCTTGAAGGTGCAGACCCGCCGAGTCCCGCTCTTTGGGGTTACATAGAGGAAAGTCAGACGACATACACGCCTTCAAAAGCACAGTGTTAGACTATTTAAGTGTAGACGACGGTCATTTCACCGCATTTGAGCAGTTTACAGTAAAAAATGGATCCAATGACTCAGTCCGCCCAGATATCATCGTCGCAAGGGCTTGCCGATGGACAAAATTCAGCTGCAAAAGAATCAAAGATGTCCGGTAAGAAACACACTCATGTCAACGTAATTAGCCTATGATAAATTTAAGATTAAATCGACGTTAAGCCATTTAAATGTTCTTGTTATGGACATCCTCATTAATGATTTCATTGATTTACGTCAAGCGCAATAACGCAATAATTTTAGTTGGCTGTGTAGAAACATATATCGTATATTGTCTATTGTTAGTCCATGTGTAATTGTTTAAGCTTGTATTAGCTTTAATGCGAAACACCTGTGGTGACTAATGAACGTATCCGGACGCACTGCTGCCAATCATCGCCTGTGCAACGTTAGCCTTAGCCTCCTGTCATGTATGATGACTTAATGCAAAACGTCCATTTAAGAATCAGTGATTTTCAGTCGCTTTACTAATACGCGTAAGCTTCTTGTTGTAGAGCATGAGATAAGACATTTAACCAAACAGCACAGACATTTAAAGAAAGCCGATATGTAAAATAAAACACCGCTTCACTCTGCGCAGAAGCGCTATTTTAGCACATGGAGACTGCCTGTTTTGCGAGGCTATCTCGGAATAAAAGCGAAATTAAATATAGAAACGCAAAATGTAGTGGATTTTACTGTAAGCCGAATTGAAGCCTGAATCCTAACGACTGTTAATGTAGTCTTACGTCATGCTCTACACCGCGGGTTTGCTTGTTAATATTTAGAGAAATATAACTTGACAGTTTTCATTACGGCATTCGGTGAGCAGAAGCTTGACGAAATGTTGCGATACTCTGCACTGCAGAGGCATTGTTACTGGGCGAGTGCCAGTGAAGGGAGGACCTCTTAAAGGCGCATTGCTCTTTTTGTGTCGGTGTCTTAATAATGGCAACATCCCAAGAACAAAAAAAAAAAAAAAAAAAATCAAACCCAAAAAGCTTAAGCGTCATCGTTTCTTTATGTCTAATACCAATCCCCTCCTGGTTTTGTTGTGTTTTTAGATTTCACAGTCTAGACAGGCCTAATTTATTCAAAGGAGCAGTGTTGTCTCCCACCCAGCTGGGCCTTTTTGACAGGGGGATTGTGTACCCTAAGGAGGGAGTGGCAGCTCCAGCATCAGTGTGTGTGTTTCTATGTTTGTATGTATGTGTGCGTTAAGCTGTCTGATTTGATCTACACCAGCCACTACATGTGAGACACTCGTCTTCAAAGCCATCTTCTCTTAATCAGACGGATTGTGGGGTTTAAAGAATTACAGCTTATGTGGTCATGGGCGTGAGCCGGACGAGGCAGGGCGTGGCGTGGCATCTGATGCCTCCCGGAAAGTTGTTATCGCAGAGAAAAGGAAATAAAAAATTCACTAAATTAAAGATCCATGGAATTAAAAAAAACAGGAAGCTAAAAATAGACCATGAGCTCCATTCTCTACATGTTTACAATCATGTGATTAAAAATGATGATTTATTTAATTGTGCTTTTTGTCGTTTAGTCAAATATTATAGTTTGCTGAATTTTCATCTCCAGCTTTCTGCAAAAATGAGTTTGGTGCTTGATTATATTAGGAGCAGCATGTTTTGGATTGCTTGCCGTTTATTTACAAGGTCTGTAAGGAAGTGTAAATACATTCGGAGTATTTAAATATTGCAATAAAGGTATAGTTTTTTTTTAATCCTATGCTAGTTGAATAAAATGCGTTTCTGTATCCCAGTATGCTTTTGGAATTGAAATGTATCATATGCTGAACTGTAACACATTTCATCTCTCCAGATTCTCACTAATACGCAGAATATTATTCACTCAACATGCGGCAGAGCTGTTTGAGAGCATCTCTACGGGGTGTTTTCTGTTTTTCAACCCCCAACTGTAATTTAGAGGGAGACTCAGAAACATAGCTGTGCACATAAATAGTTATCCAGCAGTCCTGAACATATAGAACGTGGTTGTTTTATCCCTGACAGATGACACAAACCTTAGTCATTCCTGCATGCTGAGTCACCTTAAAGTGTGGGCTGTAGGCCATAAACTCTGAATCCACGTCATATGGAAAGACCTGTTTGTTGGTGTCTTCCTTGTTCAGAAATGCTAAATAAATATATTTATTTTAGGTTTTGTTGTCATAAACTAACAATATCAGGAATTTTATTTATATTTATAATCTAAAGCTTTTCATTTATTTTCTTAAAGGTCCAGTCAGTAAGATGTGTAGTGACTGAAATGATAAAGGTATTTTACTATCTGATCAGACATTAAGGAAACATGTTATGTTGAAGTGCTGGCTTCTCTGACAACAATGCAGCAGCCAGTATGTCCTCCTTCTAACTTTAGATTCTGGTCCTGAATGCTCTGGATTTGTTTGAAACAGAGGAGGTAGGCGGTTTTAAGGCACCCCCACACGGCTGTTTTGGACGCCCCTCTGTTTGTCAGACATGAGAGCAGTTATCAGGTCAACAGGTGTTGCAGCGATGGAAGCGGGCAAGAGAAGTGGTTCAGATAGATGTGATTGTACCCGACCTAAAAAGCCTCTGCATGTTTCTAATAAGCTCCACGAGCAGAAACGTGCTCAAACCAGGATCAATATTGGAGATGCTTTTGAAAAATGGAGAGAGGTTAGAACACAGAAAGGTTTACAGACCGATGCAGAGCTGGATAAACACTGAAGCTTCAGTATCCACCACATGGTGACCTGTGAGGCCTACATGGACTCTAGAGAGGAGGGGGGGGGGGAGACAGCGCTGAGTAGGTGACAGAGTTACATATTGCTCCTTTAATGATTAATATGACGCTTGTTTTGTTCAGGCAGATAGATTTGCAAAGCTTCCCTGTGTTGATTTAAATGTAATAAATTAGTAAAAGTGTAAGAGCAGGATGAGATAACTCGGATAGCTCTTGCCGTTTACTGAAGCTGCAAAGAGAAGCAAACCGCTTCTGGTTTTGTCCTCTAACTGTTACCTATGACTTAGATGGACATATCCTGTCATAAATATGGTTTTCTCCACAATTCCCCGACCTGGTTGAGAGTAGTTTTCGTGATAATCTACACCCGGTGAGTCCGCCAGGCTACCAGATGGCCTGGCCCACCTCTCCAGCGTCTGTAACTGAGCCCATTCCACTTGACTGACGAGTGACACTCGAGTCACAAAGGAAGTGGCACACTTCAAAATGGAGACCTCATTTCTCAAACTACATTACATCAGAGATCCAGGGGAAGTTACCCTCTGATAGCAATCCCTGTTTTTCTGCATAATGATTCAAAGAACTTTAAAGTTGTCTCCAAACATTGCAGCACTCAGACTTAAAGGGGGACTCTGGTGGTTTCAAACCTTGACTCTTAATTCCCCTTAAGGACTTGCACCAGTAGATTGCTTCAGCCAGCAGCAGTGTAATGTCAAAGTGCGTCTAGATTGATCTTCTAAGTGTCTGATAACGGCACAGAACGGATTTGTACAGAGATAACGTCTTAAACTCTCTCTTCAAAGGCGCCCGACTCCATTAGGGTCCACGCGGATCCTTAAAAAGTCCTGTGAAATCTTAAATGTAATTTTTAGGATTTAGGGTCATAACATGTCTTAAAAAGGCGTCTTTGTATGTTTTTTATTTTTGGTAATATTGATTGGCTTGTTCATGTGACATTCACTGTATTTACAGAAGCGGTGGTCGCCTTTAAGGTGGCTAGGTGTCTGAGCATTCACAAACCGTGACTTGGAGAGCGATGGAGAAGAAGACGGGGAAATTAAAGTTGAAGGAAATTTGACTTAAAGGTGAAAAATCCAGGGACTGATTGGCAGGGATGAACGACGATTAAGGCCTGTGTCCACAGACAGCTGTTTTTATTTACTCTGGTTTTCAATACAAAACCAAAGCGCTCTGAAACAGAAACTGTGGGTGCTGTCAGTGCAAAAAGCGCTGTCCCTAGTCCATTACAGTCTGCTTCACTGCTGCAGGCTGATGCAATCTATAGGTGCAATTCCAAACTTTTTGGATGTCATGATGACTCTTTAAAAGACACGTTCTCATGTGAGCAGACAATTGCTCGCTTGCTGTCCACACGTTAAACAACTCATATTTGCTCTGTGAATTTCAGTTTTCCCTTGCAAACATTATCACATGTGGTGCTTTTATTTTGAAGGTGGACAAATCGAAGTGTGGTGCTTTGTGTTGACGAGCTGTTTACTCAAATCACAACACATGAACAAACAGCTCGCTGTGAGACGAAATTAAGTTTGTCTCCGGTGTTGACACAGGTCAGAGGTTAACTTTCAATCACTGATGTGGATATTGTTAATGCACAGTTATCTCCTCTTTGAACACCACGCGAACAAGCTCTGCTGAGGGAGGAGGAAGAGTGTCGGTGCCTTGTAGAGCCCCTTCCTCCTCGTTCCTTGTCCATAGGTTAAAAACTGCACAGTCACTCACAGGGTGTTAGGACTCTCAGATAGGAAACAATAGAAGCTGATTTTGTTGCTCACTCACGTCGCATGCTATTAGGACATGCTGTTACCATTAGCCCACAATAAATTATTTCATAACTATAAGCTGACACAACCTCTAAGTATTGTATTGGGCTAAACCACAAACCTAATGATACACAGCTTTACTAATGTACATGTTTTACTTTAAAAAACCTGTCTCATTCATCTGAACTCATATCTGAGGGAGGCTAACATGCATTTGATTAGTTGATTATTGCTCGCTGTAAACCTCACGGAGGTGAAGCTTTAAAGAACACTGAGTTCTTTCCACCTCCCTCCCTTCCTCTCTGCACTTGTCTTGCCAACACACAACCCTCCTCCTCCCCCTTCACTCCCTGCTGGAGCCGACCGAATCTCTGAGGTCACACAGGCAATCAGATATGCCTGGGGTGGGGGGGGGGGGATGGTCCAGGATATCTGGAACACCAGGGCAGGGATGGCAGGCGGTGCAGCTGACCCACCCTGCACCATCACATCCACTCAGGGAGGAGCGTAATAAGCCCAAGGCTGCAGGGGCAACTCTGACCTCCAACTACTGTCTGCCAATAACAGATTAAATTTAGAGTTACTGGGAGTCCATGAAGGCGGTCTAACCAGAGTCCAAAAACTGTCATAATCAATATGTTGTGTTGGAGTGTGTTTCCAGCTGCACAAAACCTGCTCTGAAGTCACCTGCACTAAACTTGAAAAAACAAATGCCCTAATGAAATGAAAGGTGCTCAGTCATGCCCCAATATCCTACTGATATAAGTTGCATAACCTAACCTATGGCCATTTGTTGCCACCGCAACCAAAACAGTACCGCCACCTTCAACAGACCCAGGCTCCGTACATGAGAGCTCCAGGTAGTGACAACGGCGATACTACCTTCCTACCACATGGCCCCTCTTGACCCCCACAACTCAACCGTGTAGAACGATGGGCAGCAAGACCCAGGACATCACTGGGGTTGTCGGTGTTGCGCCCAATTAGTCCCACGACACCTCAGGAAGGCTGGACAGCTATCTCTTAACACCATAGCCCCCCCCCCCCCCACAATTATTAGTTATCTCTGCCCACCACACCCACATGCAAAGCTTTTATATCTGACCTACTTCACCACATGGCCGTCACAGTCCAAACAGCATCGCCACGTTCAACAGACCAGGCTCTGTGCATGTAAGCTCCAGGTAGTGACAATGCTGATACTACCTCCCATACCACATGATCCCCTTCTGGGCCCAACAACCAGAATGCAACTCCTTCTGGTGGTAACATTAATTTAGGAGGAGGCAGATTAGGAAGCGGGTATTTTAAATTTGGCCTTGTTTGCTTTAACTTCTTCAGGCAGATTTGTAAAGGCCTTTAAATGTTAAATGTAGCTCTCAGCTTGTTTCTGTTCTCCAAAAATGACCTGAATGCAGATTGGAATGGCATTAATATTCAGGAAAGAGCTAACGGATACTTTCTACGTCTCCTCGGCTGCATAGTTTGAACATTTATACTAATTTCTGACCTGTTTGCATTCATATATTCAACTTTGTTCTTTGCTGTGTTGAAAACACTCAAATCACACTCGGAGATCTTTGCTTTCCTCATTTAAAATTTTTCCATAACTTTTTTTAGATTTGAGATCTAAGATGTGAGCTGTATCAAAATGTGTAGGGGTATGCTTTAATTTTCTCTTTTTGTTGAACCATTGTAATCATTTTCCATAGATTCATTAGATAGAGATTCATAGTGCAGGTTTCATCTCCTTGCAGCCGTCTTCACTCTTATCTGCCCCGACAATCCAGAAATACGAGTGTGCCTTGGAGCGTAATGTGGTTTAAAAAGTGAAGGTGTGGTGTGTGAAAGAGGGGGAATAGTTGTATGAATCTGACAGGAGGAATGCTGCACCACGAGGGCACGCCAACCCCAACCTGTCCGGCCTGCACAAACTCCAACAGAGCTGAAGGGAAGGGAGACGCCAGCTGCTCCTCCCTAAGTCAACCTGAAACTCTTGTTCACATTTTACCCATGACTCAGGACGTTTCTCTCTTGGCATTCCCAACTCGTCCGACACTAGAGAATGAGGTGTGACCTCCTAATTACCTCCTCTTCACCTTGTCAGGGGCACTAATCCTCGCGAGGTCTAGTCTGCAGTTTGGGATCAAGTTCAAGCTGTTAGTCAGGCTTTAGATCATGGCTAGTCTTTAACATAATTTCTTTGTGGATCATGCTTCGTGCACGGGGGGCGTTGTGACATGTGAAATGGAAAAGGAGCAACTTCCTGTGTATTTTGTGACTATCACTGTGAGCTGCATTGAGGGGGATTTATGTCACTTAAAGCCTGGGCCTTTTTATTTGACATGTTTTAGTTTTGCTTTTGTGTCTCAGAAGCCTTGAAAAACAGGCTGTGATGGCTGGAACGTATTCAAAGTGTCTGACAGAAAGGATCCCTGCACAGATGGAGCTTTATGGTAAAGAGGAAGATGATTGTTTTTTGACCCCAAAAAGTCGTTCCATCGTTTTTTTAAAGCCACCAAACTCCTTTGACAAAAACATCAATTTAGCGTCGCAGAACCAACAAGTTTCCGCTCTACTCCTGCATCAAAGTTCGTTCAACAGTGATAATACAGCACACCGCGCTATTGAGCCACCATGGATCACCGCGGTGGAAATTCCGTCACCGCGACAGCCCTAGTGTCTCCATGATGAATAGGTACATAAAGTTTTGCTTTTGTGTCATGCCTTGGACAACAAGCTATGATGGCTGGAACGTAATCATGGAAATGCTCTGAATCCAAAAACTTGGTTTTTCCCCGACAGGCTCAGATTGTCTGACAACATCACAGAAAAGATCCCTGTCAAGATAAAACTTTATGTTAAAGAGGAAGGTGATTGTTTTTTTTGTTTTTTTTTAAATCACTAACAGTCGTTCCCTCGCTCTTTTCAAAGCCAACAAACTCCCCTGAAAAAACATCAATTTAACGTTGTAGAATGCATGAGAGTCGCCGTTCTACTGTTGCATCAAAGTTCTGATTTATTGAGGTTCTTGTGCGTTCCACAAATATTGTGATGGATCAGAACTAAAGCCCGGTGAACTCTGTGTGGTTGTATGAAGGTCATGGTAAATGTAGGCTCACACTGTACTACCTGGGAGCTGTATCAGGTTAAATCAGGATGTAATGTTCACAATTATCAATCGATGTGTACGGCTCAAATACTCACACTGGCAAAAAGAAGTGAGTGAGTGTGTGCAGTCGTACGATCAGAAAGTTTTGTATAACTATTAGGGCTCGAACGATGTGGATTTTTTTGGGGCCGATATCATTACTAGTAAGTAAAAACATCTGATACCGATATATCGGCCAATATCTTTCTTAGATCTATGTTCCATGTGTAGAGATAGATAAACACATGAATTGTGTCCCTCAGATGCTTCGCCGCTCGACACTGCAGAGTAATGATGCTCGTTGTAATCCATATAGCGCCCTCTGTTGGTGACAGAGAACAGCTAGTGTTGTACAATGAAGCTCAAATGAAATTATGTTTTAACTGGTTAATAATTCGAGTAATATCTGAGATATAATTAGTCGATACTGATAGTTACTGAATATGCTATTATCGGCCGATATTATCCGCTGGTTGATTAATCGGTCGAGCTCTAGTATTTACAAAAGTTTTTTTTATTTTTTATGATTTAACACTATTTTTGTGGAACACTTTAACACAAACCAAATAACTGATGAATGCAACGGTAGACCAGCAACTTGTGCATTCTGCAACATTAAATTCATGTTTTTGTCAGTGGAGTTTGGTGTCTTTACAAAGAGTGATGTCATGACTGTTTGTGGTTTAAAAAAAAAAAAAAAAAAAAAGCAATCCTCTTCCTCTGTTACAAAAAGCTTTGTCTCTGCAGGGATCGTTTTTGTGATGTTGTCAGATACCTATCAGGAGGGAAAAAACGACTTTTAGAGGAAGTTATTCGATTCAGAGCATTTCCTTGAATGATGACATCACAGCCTGTTTTTTAGCTCCCAGATGAAGCGAATCATTGAGACATTCAAAGTTTCTTTAATGGATGTTTTTTTCCGATCCAAAATATTATTTGCCGGTTTTAAAGTTGACCCTGTCGAATGAAGAAGCTAAGTCTTTGTGCCGTGTAGTTTTCTGCAGCAGCATCATTACGTCTGGGGAAGTTCTGCAGGTCCTATAGATCTTTGTGGAAGCTCTTGTATTTGCAGATAGCAACACTAAGCTTGTTTGCTTAAGCTAACGTTCTTCCTTGTATAGAAATGATAAGTGCATGTGTTAAAGTCATTGCAGGATTACATTTAGAGCATATGCATGGAGCGTGTTTGTATTTTTGGCCTTATTTCGCTGTCGTTTTCGTAGAGCTGTTAAAGCCGGATAAGTTAAGTCTTTATTGAAATGCTTTAATTTCAATGGATTCGGTGGATAGGACGACTTCTCTTCTTCTTTCTCTCCTTCCTTTTCTAGGATGATCATTCTTCTGTCCTTTTTTTATTGTTTCAGATTGCTTTCTTTCCTCTTCGCCTGTATCTCTCATTCAGTCTCCTCAAGGCAAGTGTATGGTTCTCTTACGCTGCTCGCCTGCTCTCTCCCTCTCTCCTCTTCTCTCTCGCTGGCCTGCTGCTGTACCGCTCTACTTCATCCCTCCTTTTTATTTCTGGTGCCCCTCTCCTGCTCGTGTAAAGAGTCCAATGAAAATAGAACGGACCCGCGAAGAGAAGAGAAACGACTTAACTAGCTTCAGTCCTAACACCCAGCTCGACTGCTTTCTACCCTCCCCTCCTCCTGCCAACCTTGTCATGCTCTTCCATCTGTCTCCAACACTGCTGACTGTCAGTTAGTCAGTTAGCACCGCACCTCCTCCTGTTTTCAATGACATATGGCATTGGTAATTTTCTCCACCAACCCCCCCCCCTCCAACAAACCCTGCTGCAATTTGAGATGAAACCTCTCTAGCATGTTCCAAAAATAGCCATCTTGACCTATTGACAAGTTTTATTGTTAGCGTATTGTAAGTGCTGCAGGAAAATCTAAATGTGCATGGCAGCAGAAGCTAAACTGAGAAATGCTAGAGAGATTTTTTTACACATAGTTTTTTGTACTTGGATTTGATTGATCAAATTGGCATTATCAGTTAATTATCTCCTGAATGTTTACTAAAGAATTAGCCCTGTATAACCTGGGCTGTGCAGCTGCCAGCAATCTGATCCGTTTCAGTCTTTACCTCGTGCTGTCGAGCATTATTTAGGTCAGCGGCGCTCGCTGTAGGTTCAAGATAATCCCAAGATTGCCACTTTATTTTAAGAAAGCGGAGAAGTTCAAGTTCACATTGTGCTCACAAGAGCAGAAACCTAAAAATGGATCCAGTTCCTGTGGGGACGGTCCTACCTTCCTGCTGTCCTTAATATCCCAGCTCCTTTCCTAAGCCCAAGTAGCAACCATGCCCCTCCGAGGACGAGTGGCACCGGAGAAATCACCCACCACCCAGCAGCCTGGGCCCGCCATCGCCTGCAGCCGCTCAACCACCCTCCACCCCACTACCTGCTTATGGCTCTGTAGGCTCTCTGCATGTCTCATCCTTGCTTTAGCTTTAAAAGTAGGTTTTCTTTCCTCATTTTTTTTAGATTATTTTTGTGCTGTGATTTTTGATTGTAGCCTAAAATTTGAAGTAGATAACAGTTTCAAGAGTAGAAATAGACTAATGTAGGTACACAAAGTCACACATATGTCACAAGCAGCCAACATATTGACTCTATAGGGGAGGAATGGAAGGACGTGTCTGCACCCAGTGGAATTTGAACTCCTCCTGACTCATCTGCTTCCTATCGAAGAAAGCTCACTTTGCTTATTCGTCACAGTGTTTAAGCAGTAAATCAATTACTGGAGATTTGACAGAAATGCCTACAGAGCAGAATTCTTGATCTATTGGATATATTTTTAGGGGGGTACCAAGTTATTCAAGGGAAGGAGACAAAGTATTAAACTAGACTCCTGCCTGTGGGTTTTAAGTCCTTTTATTTAAGTAGCTTCAGGGCTGCCAACTGAAGGTACAAGTTTCAAATACGTGGAAGAGACCCCGAGTTAAATCACGACTCCTTTTATTAGTGGTGTCATTGTAGAAAGAGCTAGCAGGAGATGCAGCATGTAAAGCTCTCAAACTGAGTCTAAAGCCCTGTTTCCACCAAGCGGTCTGGTTTGGTTCAGTACAGTTTAGGTAACCGTGATCTTGCTTGTGTTTCCACAGCCAACCGTAACCTTACTTGGTAAGCAGAGTGTAAGCCGGATGACCCTAGACGTGTCAGCTATGTAATAGCCTTACATCATTGCCGAGCAGCACAGTATAGCCCGCCAATAAATTCAACGAAGGAGAACGTGACACAGTAAACAGAGCAATAACGCAGGACGTCCAGCAAAAGGATGGATTGGTACGCTTGACAACCATTCACAACTTTTGACTGTGGAAACGCCAATAAATGCATTCTGAACCAAACAGGACCGCCTGGTTGTAGTTTCAATGTTGAAATTGGCAGGTGAAAAGCTTGTTAATGAACTAAACAAGGTGGCAGTATGGTGTGTACAAATTAACATCAAGAAAAAGATTATTGGTGAGAATGTTGAATAAATAATACATTTGTTTCCCCAGCAATATTAAGTAGATACACCATTGCTGTTAAACTTGGCTTGTTGATTGAAATCTTTCAACAGGATAAATCGATTAAAAAATTACTGTAAGGAAACTTAAAAGACCAAGAAAGTTGTTGATGCTTATCTAAGTCTTTGAAAAATGTGCATTAACGTGAGTCCTGTAGTCTGAAAAAGGAGTATGTGGTTGTTCTTAGCTGAAAAAAAGAATTGACTCAATGGTTAACAATTTGTTTTGGGGAGCAAAAGTTCAATTGACCAGCAAAACTCTGATTCCATTGTAGCCCTGCTCGTTCTTTTTGGGAGTTATTGTAACAAATAATGTCAACTAAAAGTCCATTTACTGACTTATTGTGAGCTATAAATTGATGTCCAGTAGCTCTAGGATGATTATATGTTGTTGATGTGGTTGGACCTTGACTTGAGATCATTTTCTTACTGATCCAACGTGAACTGGTAGAAAGAGGTTTTTTTTTGCCAAAAGATTCCCATACCTGAGGCCTCAAACATAATCACCCGGCGTCTGCAGAGAGCAGATTACATAAACGAGGCGTTGAAGAGCACTGAGGCCTGATTTGGCAGATGGTACATGACTAGTGGCCAATTACAAAGCAAAGTTGTTGACAGTTTTATCTGAAACATGTTCATGAAGTCACTGTTGAATTATAACGGTCCCTTTGGATATTCTAATAAAGTAGACCTCCCTCTCTGTGTGACATCCAGGGATTTATTCTCAGAACAGAAACTGTTTTTGGATTTTGTTTACAAAGCCTGCAAATGACTACAACGCGACTGCTGCTGATGCTGCTGGCGAGTTGGAAAGTCCATTCATGTGGCCTAGTTTGAACAAGGCATTGTATTGTGGCGCAGGGGAGGTGGCTGTCCTGTGCAAGACAAAGTGGACTAGTCAGTTAGGCATCTGTGGAAAAATCTGTCCGTTGAAGCGAACATCGCAGAGCTCAATTAAAGTCCCACAAATATAAACTTTTATAAACACAGAAGATGAAATTTCAGCGTCCTGCTAAACCAGTGCCTTTTAAGTAAAAGTTAAATTAAGAGGTTGAGCTGGGCCAATTAAGCAATCTAACGTTGTGGCTCAATGTGAGTTTTGAAAATGATCATTGGTGCTGAAAGGGATTATAGGAATGCCTTTGGGTTTTTTAGGTGCCCTTTCAGTGTTGCTAAAAAACTTAACCAACCAGACTGCAGTATTACCTAACTCTGTGCATGACTTTCACCATTTTGAAATCAGATTATCACATAATATCCATGTTTGAGATTCTCTGACACTGACTTTCTGATTTATTGTGCAGCATTTAAAGATTTATTGTATTCATAAACTTCCTGTGTCTTAATTTTCTTGGCAAAGCTTTAGTCTAGTGATGTAATGGATACCTCGCAATACATTCAAAATGGAAACAAATATAGACAATTTAAGTGAATTTATTTGCGTTTGGCTACTCTTGTTAGACGTCTGAATCGCAAGTGACTGGTGAATGAGACAAAAAGCGTAACCAACATCACACAACGTGTAAAACGGCTTTTCCAGTGAGGGTCTTTTCTTCTTCTGAAGAGCATGGATGCCTGATTGGCTTTGGGACTCGATCTGGCATGTTGACTCACTCACTTTAAACATGTCCAACTAACTCGTTCCCTATTTGTCTAAAGCTTAGGATGTAGTCATATTACAGCCACTTGTTTTGTGATTTCTAATTTCAGGGGGCATACTTGTTACATGTCCCTTTTGAAAGAATCCATAAAATATCCTTTCAGGCAAAATTGGGGAATACGTATGATGCATTTGATGTTGCATCCATGTTTGCCAGTATCTGGTTTGGGTGGTGACAACTTTCTCTAGTGGGGTTTTTGTTTTGTGCAACACTCTTGTGGACTTCTACCTTGAAGCTATTAGCATTAGTCATTTGATATGGAATTACAAAAAGTAGACATTTTCCTAGAAAACTAAGGAGAGGCAGCCTCACAAGTAACCAGAAATATCTGGGGGTTTAGTAGGAGCTCAGAGCTTTTTCACATGAAAAATAAGATAACAGTTGGTGTCTGTGTTGACTTAAATCTGCAATACTCTGTTTTTGAAAAAAATTACACTTTATACACAATCTCACACAACCACCACTTTTATTTTAGCTGCACTTGTTTCCAATCAAAACCTTTTCATATCAGTGACTGAGAATTTAAGCAAAGAATTCATTTAGTTACCACTGAGAAAATACTGTTTTTTGATAAAGCAGTCAATTAAACACCATCGAAAAGAAACTGCGTTCAAGTGTTTAGCAAATCATATACAGCATTTGAATCCTCAGTGATTTCTAAAGACCTAGTCTATGAGATTTAATTTCTTTTGCTGCTTCATTTCATCATTTTGGCAACTTCGTAGAGATGTTAAGAGCAGCATGCAACAGGTTGAAATCCCATCCATTATACCAGTCTGCCTTACATTTCCATGATGCAATGCACGAGTGCTATGGCTGCAACGTTAAGGCCTCGCTGAATAAGATAAGTGCATGGGAGTTTCGTGTCTGTGATTTATATGACCTCCCCTCCTTTTTCCTCTTCGCTGCCATTCTTCTGGCATGGTGATGCAGACAAAAGAGTTGTCCTGGGCTCTGACAAGCCCTGCGAAGGTGTAGCGACATCCCTTCGCTTTCCTTCTCAACCTGGCTCGTTCACCCCTGGTAACTTCGGGAGTGAGGCAAGTCCGCCAGATGGACAACCAGATTCACCGATAAAGACGTCCCCTGTTTCAGAGCGAATAAAAGCACTGGAAGCTCTTGCTGCTAAAAAGAAGGAGCCTGATTTTAGAAGTGATGGAGGTTTCTCGCATTACAGAGATCGCCACCATGAGAAATCTGAGAAAACTCCCACTGAGACTCCAAAAACTCCCACTGAGACTCCAAAATCCCTCGCTGAGACTCCAAAATCCCCCACTGAGAAATCCACACCACCTGTCCAGAAAAAAGGAGGCTCTTCTGATCTGGAGTCGCCTGAATCTCCCTTCGAGGTTCTTGGCGATCTGAGGCAAGTCAATGAATTTGAAGAAACCGAAGAGTGGATGAAGGCTCATCTACCACCTGTGCCAGACTTTGATGCAGTCAATCTAATAAAAGGAAACTTGACTTCAGACAACGCTAAATCAAAGGAGGAGAAGGTGACTGACATGGTCATACCTGAAGCTCCTGCTGCCTTTGCCGGTGTTCCCGATGCCTTCATGGATTCTCCAGTTGAAGCTCCAAAGCTGAAGGATCATGTAATTGATGCACAGAAGCAGCCAAGTGTTGAGGGGGAGTCTGAGTTTGACCTCAGCTATTTGCCAACTGCTTACATGTGGGATCAGCAGGAAAAGTCAGGTGTCCAGGCTTCGTCAAATGTCAACCCTGTGCTCCCGTCTTCTCCTCCGCCTCCTGCAGGTTTTGGTTCCCCTACTCCTCCTGCTTCCCCTCCAGTCGCATCAGACTCCAAGCAGAAGTCTTTGGATGACAAGAAGCTCAATTTGACTGGAGATCTTGAGCCCCCAGAGGCAAGTGAAGCAGACAGCTCTGGAGAGTCAGATGATACTGTCATTGAAGATGGTGTCACCGCTCCTGCATCTGTTTCTCCTCCATCTTCTGATCCTGCTGCTTCAAATGAGCCTACTGCTGCTCCGGCTTCCGCAGCTCCCAGTCCTCCAGCTGAGGAAAAGGAAGCTCCTCCACTGAGATCCGAGAGGAAGCTAATGCAGGTTCCAACAATCAATGTTATTGAGACAGATGAGCCAAATTACAGTGATGAGGAGATGGAGCTTGAAATGGAAGAAGAAGATTATGAGGTTGTTAAAGATCCAGTTAGAGAGGCTTCAAAAACACCCGAGCCAGATGACAGTAAAAATGAACCACCAAGAAAACGTCCCTTAGAAACAGAATTCATGGAAGGCTACTCTCCTCCGTCCTCGCCTGTGGACTCTGATGAGGAATACTCTCCTGACCATAAGATAGCCAGATCTTTTCCTGATACAGTCCTTCAGGAATCTGGATCAAAACCTGATCAGACAGTTACAAAAGACTCTGAATCTGAAAAACCACAGGCCATTTCCAATAAAACAAAGGAAGAAACAAACCCCTTAATGGGCACAAATGAAGAAGTGGATTTCCCAGACAATGAGGATGAGTGGTCAGATGAAGCACAAGATATCCTCGTCAATTCAAGCAAGAGTGATCTTACACTCATGGAAGCAAATCCTTACGCTCCATTGAAAGTGGATGATAAGAGCAACACAACTGAAAAAGCAGATTATATGGAGACCACTTCCTTTCCTAAAACTAGCTTCATGCAAGACGATATATATGACAGACAATCATTTGATTATGAATATGATGCATCCTGTCCCTTAGATGACATTGATAACAAAGGGCTTAACAACGCAAAGGAGCGGTTTCTCTCTGATCCTACGCTTCAAGAAGACCGTCTTAAAGATGATGTCCTCACCAAGCCAGTTGCAAGAGATTATCCCCAAGATCCGTATTCCTCTTTCCAAAGTACAACTGTAGGCAGCAACATTGAGCAAGATTTCGAAAAGAAGACTGTAAAGAACATGGATAATAGTAACTCTATCTCTGCACAAAATATTGACACACAGGTCCAGAAGGACACTAAAACGGATCCTGACAAAACAAGTAAACCAGAAAGCATTGACCTTGACAGCTCTGAGCCTACAGACAGCTTTGTGGACTTTATGCGGGAGTGCCTTAAATCAAGGCAAGATGAAGACCTTGATGAAGAGCTCCAAGAGGTTTCCTCTAAGAACAAGTCTGGGAGCACAGATTTGCCTCCTTCCCATCCTACCATGGTGATGGATCTTGAACAAGAAAAGCTAACCATCAGTGCTCTCAAAGAGCTTGGCAGCAGTCAGGAAGAGGAGGCAATATCTCTCCGGTCAAAGGTTCCTGTCAAAGAAAGCATCAATGCTACACCTGTACAGCAGTCTTCCTGTCCCTCCGCTCCCAACCCTACATGTTCCCAAAGCAACCGTGTGTTTGACAGCGCGTATTCCAAAGAGGTAGACGCCATCGACGAATGGGTGGCTGAAGCCTATCATCTTGCTGAGCATGTCTTGACAGCAATACTAACCCACTTATCAGGTAACACCTCTTCCTTCCAGGCGGTAGGCCTGCTAACCTCATGCAGTCACCTCAGAAGGACCCATTTTCCTCACTTGTACCTAACATGACTGTCCTATTAAGTCTTCAAGGCAAGATTGGCTTTTTGTGATGAGATCTTATTTGACAGATATTCTCTGCATTTTTAGTAAAATGGCTACTTATTCGAGCACAATAGTCTGAAACTAGAATGATCTTGTTAATCAACCTTTCCATCGTGAATCATTTCAGTGGAGTTAAAAGGAATCAGGATATCAGCATAATGCCCAAGTTGCTTTAAGTATTTGAATAACACTTTTCAGCCACTACATGCCATTTGTCCATGACGTACTGTTGAGCCTTGAAAAGAAAAATGTTCGACCTGAAAGTTTAAAAAAAAAAAAAAAAAGAAACCTATGACAAGTTTTTTTTTCTAAAAAAGCCTCTGACAACACCTGACAATCAGGAATGTTGAGATCGGCAAGTATGCAAGTCAATGAACGGTTCCAATACCATAACCATAGTAATGAAAGCACAACAAGTCAGCCTCCTAAAACGTACTGGTTTCATGTAAATTATTGAGTGGCAATAACAAACTTTGGCAGTGTGTGGTGCTAACAGAAAGTTAAATCTTCATTAAAGCTAGGAAAACCAATCAGGGTTTTCAACCAATATCATGTATGTTTATTAAATTTCAGTAGTTTCTGAGGGGTGCTAGCTATTAGACAATGTCCAAGTCTAGGCATCAGAATTGGTATCGGGAAGAAAAAAAATGTTATCAGAACATCTCCAAAGTGAGGGCAGCTGTAGAAACTGCAGTTGTCTCAGAGATTATTGAAGATAATCCACAGTGAAGTGTTCTATATGAACACTAAAGCTGCATATGGTTCAGTGATCCCCTCTCTGTTTGAGCTTTTGACCCTCACCTGCCCTCTGTCCTTTACAGCTCGGCTGTGGTCCATTCACAGAGAGAGGGTGGGTGGGTGTTGGGACAGGAGGGTTTAAATATGGTGCCCAAGTGTTGGCTTCGGGAACCTTGGATGTCACGGGTTGCAGTCGATCCATGGTGTTGGGTTTCTGCCTTTATGCAACTTTCTACAACACCCTTGGTAAGAACATCACATTAGGCAGTGAACAAAAAAAGGGTGCCAAAATAATTAAAATAACCAAAATCTAAAGTGGCAGATTACTTTTGTGCCTTTACAGTTTCAGATGAGAGAACAATTTTGCAATTCTGTTTTTGAATTTAATGAAGTCAGTTAATCCTCAACCAAAAAAACAGCCTGTTTCCATTCAAATGTTTGATACTCTTCAAATACTACATGTTTTACAACTATGCCATTTCCGTTCCTTGGATTATAGTATAAAATATTACAGAAACTTTATAAGAACTGCAGATCTGCAGTCAAATTTTTAACCTAAATCTGCTGTTAATGAGAGGGTGAGCACTGTCTGAATTGGACGTATGCGTTGGCTAAATTTCAGTGCTATAACATTGGCATCATAGTTGTACAGCTTAGAAAGTGTGCAGGAGTTTGCCTTCTACTTTTGTTAATTAAAAAAAACATTTTTGATATCTTGGTATCTATATTGTAATCCAAGTTTAAAACCCCTGGTATCTTGACTCCCTTTGTTTCCATGCATCATAATGTGTATATTCTGTAATAAAAAGTTGACCACTGCAAGGTCAAAGCCGAGGAAAGCGTTAATTTCTAGGAGCCAGTCCTGCGGTACCCTCCCCGTCGTCCCTCTGCAAACATGATCTCTATTCCTCGCACATATGCACACAGAGGCTGGTATGCAGACAGTAATCCTGACACATTCAGAGCTACGTCTACATGTGTTGAATACTTTTACCGAGAGTTTGGCACAGCTCACCGCACTGCTGGCGCTTCAGCAACCAGGAACAACAGGGAGAGTTTTCAGAGTGCATAAAAGAAAAGTCAGCTTCATTTTAAAGCTGTTTGTTTTATTTTTCTGTGAGGCTTGTTTCGCAGTAAATACAATAAAGTTCTTTCTTAATCGTGTTGAAGAGGAAGCTCTGCTTTGTGTCGTGCTCTGGAGAGGAGCCGTGTTGTTGAATCCTCCCCCCCTGCAGCCATGAGCTGCTTCTATTTTAGTGCTTCTCTGCAGTGCTGCTCCACAACTCAGTAGGTTATTAGGCGGGGTACACTCAGTTGGGTATGATTGTTTCTGTTGGTGTGGCTGTTGTCAGGCTGGATATGCTTGCCTTTGCTGTGTTGCTGTTCAAGTTTCTAGTTGGAGAAATCTGTGAGGCTAAAAACAAAGCCAAACAGGGCTCTCTGCCTCAGGTTTCTAATGTCAGACTTGTTGCAGGGGCTCCAAAGATTAGTCTGAATAAAGCATTCCTTCAGCGTTCAGATTTGTGTTAATCCTTCGTTTGAAGGTTTTCCAAAGTGAAGGAAAGGCACATGTGTGAATACCTGCATCAAATCTAACCTGCATCGCTGTTTGCTTCACAGGAATACAAACCTGCAATGATTCAGTAGAACAAGATAATAACCCAGACAGGATTTGTAATTGGGTCGCTTGAAAAATAGAGCAATGTTTGATACTGAAAGTAATCTTAATTTGAGTTTAACCAGGTGAGTGTGAGACAGTTTATAATCCATCATAGGCCAGAAACCAAGACCAGAGATCCTGTTTCAATGAAAAACCTGATAAATAAACAAACTTTGTACCAAACAGACAGTTAAAGACTAGCTGCAGAAAATACAGCTCACCACTGACGCATTGAAATTCACTTGTTGCTCCACTTAGATGCAAGTTGCTGAAAATTCTCCCAATGAAAGACGGATCCTCCATGCTGGACAGATTCTGTAATTGTATAATACGTTGTGCCTGAAACAAACCAAATTTAGTTTTGTATCAAAGATTCTCCGTGCTGAGTGAATATTTACACTGTGCACCCAACGTGGTCACAATAACAGAATTTTAAAGGAAGAATGTGCGTCATGTTCCACATAAATATATCATAAATCCATTCTATGCTGTGTAAATGTGTCTCTGAGTCATGACTGTCTACAATGAGTGAGAAGCTCGAGTCCCGCTGGCTGTGTTGTTGTCAGAGCTGTGTTTACATGGACGGGACGGCCGGCTCCTCCCCTTGTGTATAAAAGCTGTTTTAGTCAAGAGACTAGAGAGAAGAACATACTCACTTATTATTTGAATGTTAGAGAGTTTTTAGATCACCGCCATTCTGTGTCAATTTACAATGTGAAGCTACGAGCTAACTAGAGAGCGCTAACATTAGCATGCTAGCACAACAATGCAGGACACGTGATTGCAGCTCCTGCATTCAAACTTGAGTGGAGGGGGGCGTTGGAGGTGTGTCTCAGTATGGAGGAGGTGTGGCCAAACAGGAAGTTTGTTTTGGTTTCATGCTGGTGCGCAAGGGCGAAATCTACTGGATCAAAAAGTCGCACATTCTTCCTTTAAGCTACAATAGGCTAATAATATAAATCAATATCTTTTTTGATACCAGGGACAAAAAGATGGAAGTCTGTCCACCCAATGGTGGGTAAGCTCTTCTTTTCAATTGTATAAAACAGAAAGCAAACTCCTGCCCACTGTCTAAACTGCACAAAAACATCAGCTATCTAATGTATTAGTGCAATCTATGCAGTGTTAAGGTGATTGCTCGCACGTTTTGGTGGATTTATGGCCCTAATTGCGCCTCTCACTAGCCATGTAATGGCTTAGTAAATGTATTTTTAGAATAAATTGTGTTAAGAGTGCACAAATGGTTTCATGGTCTAGTTAGTGTACGTTGGGCCAGCCTGTTATTGTGTGTGTGTGTGTGTGTGTGTGTGTGTGTGTGGCTTTAAGAGCAGCTCAGTAAAAGCAGGACACTGCAGCTCAGCACAGAGCAGCAGACACACAAAGAGCGAGAGAGATAATGAACGAAGGCCGTCAAAGCTACGGCTGCCTCCCTGTGGGTGCTGGCAGCAAAGCATGCTGGGAGGATACACACACCCCTGCACTGAGGATGCGGAAACCCCGCTCATTGTTATTGTCGTTGTCGTATGAAAACATCAGGAGTTGTTTTTTTTTGTGACATCCAGTTAATGTTTTTAAATCAGGTTTAAATTCAGATGAGTGGCTGTACTTCCCCCTGATAATAGTTTTAACTTAATTTGACATCATATGACATGTATTAGGTTAAACTCAAACAAACAGAAACAAAGAGAGCTCTTTTGTTCCTGATCCTGAGTCCCACTGCAATGCTGCTTCTGTAGAATCATATCTTTATTTGATTAAAGGTCACATACACTTCAACATGTTTTTCTAACACTAACATGTGTCTCTAGTCTGTCTACAAACCCCCCAATGATGAGAAAAGTCCATCCTCTCCGTCTTCTGCCTGCTCCACTTTTCAGAAAATGTGTGCTCAAACAGGCCGTTTGGAGATGTTCCCTTCATGACATCACAAAGGGCAGTAACCCCTCCCCCAGGTGGGTGACACTCCCACAGCTAGGTGTTTGTTCTGCCCTCTGAGTCTGCCTTCTCACTGTAAACAATAGGACAATGGAGCGAGAAAGCCAGAGACACCCAAGCCCTTCCGGAGAGGAGAGAGCATTTAAGCTACAGACACAAACATATATGCATTTATAACTACTAAACTAAGATGTTTGTGAAGTTCAGTGGTGCAGTGCTCAGCGCTGTTGCCTCACAGCGAGGAGGTTCCTGGTTTGAATCCCCGTCTGACAGCAGCCTTCCTGTGTGGAGTCTGCATGTTCTCCATGCATGCATGGGTTCTAGGTTAACTGGTGACTCTAAATTGGCCGTAGGTGCGAATGTGAGGCTGGTTGTCAGTCTCTGTATGTCAGCCCTGTGAGAGAGTATAACCCACCTCTCGACCAATGACAGCTGGGATCGTCTCCAGCCTCTCGCATTATATAGATGGTGGTTGAATGGATTATATAAAGGTGTTGTACATGCTGATATTAAAATTGCCAATGCACAATATGGAAAGGAGGGAAAGGAAATTTGTCCCAAAATTACCACTCATCTAGAAGTCGTACTGTTTTTTGGATTTGATGAGTCAGGAATGCAGGCAGCCCACAACGTAAAGCTTTTTAAAAATCCCTGAGGAGCCGATTTCAGTCAGTCCTCAAGTCTAACAATGTGATGTAATCTAATGACGTGTCGGTCACAAGGAGTGTGTGTCGTTGTGTTTGACAGTGTGTGTCTTCTGCATCTTTGAGCTTGAGTGTGTTTGAGCTCAGTCTGCAGATCTTGAATAATTAAAGATGCACTAACGGTACAGTTGTCAGAGTGAATACAGTGCATGCATATGTAACAATAACATAATCATACACATGTATTAAACCTGCAGTCCTGCTACAAACCCTGTTTTTATGAAGCCTTCGATATGATCTTGAGATGCGGTAACACTTTTTAGGTTTTAAATATGACTCTAGTTTTCTATGATTCAGTCCGTTTTAAATCTGTGGTTAGTTGTGATGTTGTTCTGGATCTGCAGATTATTCACCCGATTTAAAAAATAATGAAATAAAATATCATCCCAGTTTCTCAAAAATCTCTTGGTGGGAGTCCTTATCTTAAATTTTGAGAAATCTGATTTTTTTCCACCTGAAGACTGAATGAAAACATGATACTGTTTCTGACAGGCCAAGTGACGTATCAGCAAAAACAAACATGACTGCAGCGACGACAGCGTCTTATGCTACCTTCACGTGCTCCTCAGAAATATCTAATTCACCGTTTTTTCGAGGTTAATTGGAATGTTATAGGAATATAGGCCCTTATCGGAATATGACCTTAACCAAGATACTAGAGTCCTACATATTAACGCACTCGATTTCTTGTTCTGTCAGATTGTCAAACGCAGTTAACATGTTTTTTTTGTTTTTAAATCATTGTATCCTTGTATTTAAGAGGCTGTTAAAAACATTATCTGTCTAGTGTTTGGATTAAAGATTACTTTAAAACGGTTGCAGCATTTTTTTTCTTCTGGCTGACTGCTTGATAAATGAACTTAATGCTGCAGCTCCAGATCTGTTCTCCTGCATTACATTCAGTCAAATATGCCTCTCTGCGAGCCGAGATTTTAAAGCGCTGTCAGTTAGGAACCTAAAAATATCACAAAGTCTTTCTGCCGTCCTCGTGGCCACTTTGATAAGAAAAACAGCTTTGTTATATATCCTGCAAACTGCAGAAGAAGCTGACGCCTTACTCAGAATACGATTTTAATGACATAAAAGCGTGCTTTTAAAAGTCTCAAAGATATTTAGCAGTTCGCTGCTGTGCTCTGTGAAGCTTCTATAGCATAACGTGTGCTCTCATTAAACCAGTCAGAGCACAGAGGCCTGATCGTCCCCCAGGCATCGGCCCACGTGGCTTCTCCTCCGCTCACAAGGCTTTTTTCTTTTTCTTTTTTTTTAAATACCCCCTTTTTTTCTCCCCACACGGGGGGGGGGGGGGGGGGGGGGGGGGAGGAGTAGTGGCAGTCTGAGCGTGCCAGAGTTACATAACCGGCTGGTATAGAGGCTATCACATGCAGCACTCGTCACAGGATGTGCATTCAGACTGTAAAACGGGCCTCCACAGAAATGCAACCTCTTCATTTACCCCCGCCTGCAGCCTCCTCAGTTACCCCTGCCTGTAGCCTCCTCAGTTACCCCCGCCTGTAGCCTCCTCGGTTACCCCTGCCTGTAGCCTCCTCGGTTACCCCTGCCTGTAGCCTCCTCGGTTACCCCTGCCTGTAGCCTCCTCAGTTACCTCTGCCTGTAGCCTCCTCAGTTACCCCTGTCTACAGCCTCCTCAGTTACCCCTGTCTGCAGCCTCCTCAGTTACCCCTGCTGCAGCCTCCTCAGTTACCCCTGCTGCAGCCTCCTCAGTTACCCCTGTCTACAGCCTCCTCAGTTACCTGCAGCCTCCTCAGTTACCTGCAGCCTCCTCAGTTACCTGCAGCCTCCTCAGTTACCTCTGCCTGTAGCCTCCTCAGTTACCTCTGCCTGTAGCCTCCTCAGTTACCCCTGTCTGCAGCCTCCTCAGTTACCCCTGCTGCAGCCTCCTCAGTTACCCCTGTCTACAGCCTCCTCAGTTACCCCTGTCTGCAGCCTCCTCAGTTACCCCTGCTGCAGCCTCCTCAGTTACCCCTGCTGCAGCCTCCTCAGTTACCCCTGTCTGCAGCCTCCTCAGTTACCCCTGCTGCAGCCTCCTCAGTTACCCCTGCTGCAGCCTCCTCAGTTACCCCTGTCTACAGCCTCCTCAGTTACCTGCAGCCTCCTCAGTTACCTGCAGCCTCCTCAGTTACCTGCAGCCTCCTCAGTTACCTGCAGCCTCCTCAGTTACCCCTGTCTGCAGCCTCCTCAGTTACCCCTGCTGCAGCCTCCTCAGTTACCCCTGTCTACAGCCTCCTCAGTTACCTGCAGCCTCCTCAGTTACCCCTGTCTGCAGCCTCCTCAGTTACCTGCAGCCTCCTCAGTTACCCCTGTCTGCAGCCTCCTCAGTTACCCCTGCTGCAGCCTCCTCAGTTACCCCTGTCTACAGCCTCCTCAGTTACCTGCAGCCTCCTCAGTTACCCCTGTCTGCAGCCTCCTCAGTTACCCCTGTCTGCAGCCTCCTCAGTTACCCCTGTCTGCAGCCTCCTCAGTTACCTGCAGCCTCCTCAGTTACCCCTGTCTGCAGCCTCCTCAGTTACCTGCAGCCTCCTCAGTTACCTGCAGCCTCCTCAGTTACCCCTGTCTGCAGCCTCCTCAGTCACCCCTGCTGCAGCCTCCTCAGTCACCCCTGCTGCAGCCTCCTCAGTCACCCCTGCTGCAGCCTCCTCAGTCACCCCTGCTGCAGCCTCTGAGCGAGGTTTATGGTGCATGTTTATAAACATGGAGCTGCAGGGGGGAGTTATGAATATTTGCTTTATCTATGCAACCGGTTGCAAACAACAGAGCTGATATTCAAGCCTCAGTGTAATTGCAAATACTTAAAGGGTGGGGCTTTAATTTACTGCAGCTGCAGATTCAATAAGACCAGGTGTGACACTGACACTGAAGTTATTTGTGATTCCCTGTTTATAACTTGATTTGAATGACTTTTCTTAGAATCATCCCCTTTTTTCTAATCTCTACTTGTCTAATTTTGATATATATTCATTTAAGTCTTGTTCTTTATCCACTAATGATCATCTTACAAACTCAGCCGCCTTTAAACTTCATCTTCAGCGTCCTGCAGCTCAGAAATACTGTTTTTATTCGCTAATTACTCCCAGTTGCTGCTTCCTTGTGGATCTTCTTTGAAACTCTGTCAGTTAAAACTCAGCCGTTTATTCACAGATGTTTTCTATTACACGCCTTTCCAGCAGTGTAACCGCTGAGTCCGACGACAGACCCAGATCTGACCCAGGCTGCAAAGTTATAAAACCGAAACCAGTTTCAGAATGTGTTTGTCTGCCTGCTTTTTTTAATCATTTGAAAATAAATTACTCAATATTTCTGCTTCCAGTTTACCATCTTTGTTCAGTAAATGAGTTGAATATAAAGATGATGGTTTGTCCTCAAACGTCCATCTAAGATTGAGTCTATAACCCGTCCCTCTTCCTCCCTGCAGTGAATGATCTGATCCACTGGCGGGACCCCAAGAAGTCGGGCGTGGTGTTCGGCGTGTCCATGCTGCTGCTGCTGTCGCTGGCGGCCTTCAGCGTCATCAGCGTGGTGTCCTACCTGCTGCTCGCTCTGCTCTGCGTCACCATCACCTTCCGCATCTACAAGTCTGTGGTCCAGGCCGTGCAGAAGTCCGGCGAGGGACACCCCTTCAAGTAAGAGCGCACGCCACAACAGTTTTGGAACATGATTATATTCAGAAGAAGTGCGCTGCGCGGTCTCGTCTTTCTAACTGTTGATTAAAAATGTAAAACATTCCTGAGACTCCACACAGCCGCAAAATCCTTTAACCTCCTCTCACCTCTGCACAGCTGTGAAGGCAGCTCAGAGCGCTGCAATTATCAAGATCAGTAATTTATGATTATTAAGTAATGACAGACACACGTGCGCGCGCACACACACACGCACACACACAGAGGCTGGATCATAACTCCTCTGGTGTGTGAGTGTTTTGTTCTGTCTTGCTGAAGAATTTGCAGAAGCACGTGCAAATCATCTTAATGTGCAGCGCGAAGCATTTGGTAACATCGCTAACACACCAAGTAATAATGCCTCATCAGCAGGGTGGTGTGACTGACGCTCGTACACACTCTCTTCGTCAATATTCTCCAGAACCTCAGCACATTTTCAAAACACCCAGTCGGTTTTTGAGAAGGTCATAATTAGGGCTAAAAGGTGAATAAATGTTTAGGTTTAACTAAATCAAACAAACTCGTCTGCTTTCTGCACGCACTCTGACACGATATCATCTATAGCCACTGAAGCGTTAAAAAAGCCAAAGAGACGAATGACTCCATCAAAAACTCCTGCACACTGGCTGGCCCAAGAAGTTATCAAATATTGGGTGTTTTTGACTTCTATTTTAGTTGCCGTGGTAACAAACTTCCTTCAATATCATTAAATTTAAAAATCTAAAATTCAGTAAAATGACATTGGTGAAAAATCATGATTAAATTGTGTTTGAATCTCTAACAACCTTCTCCCCCTCTTTCCTTCCCCTCTCTCCTCAACTCGCCCTCTCCCCTCCTCCTCTCTCTTTCTCCTTTTTCCCTCTCTCTCTCTCTCTCTCTCTCCCTCTCTCCTCCTTTATCTCTCTCTCTTCTCCACTCTCCCTCTCTCTACCTCTGTCCTCCTCCTCCTCTCTCTTCTTCCTCACTCCCTGCAGATGCATGATAGATAAGGATGTCAGCATCCCTCCTGAGACTTTCCGGAAGCACGTGGACTGCAGTCTGACCTACATCAACCGAGCCCTGAAGCAGATGAGCCGCCTCTTCCTGGTCGAGGACCTGATCGACTCCCTGAAGGTGAGCGTCTCCGACCATCGTCATCAGGACGCTCCCACTGTCCCCTGTTTTTAATAAACAGCATGAAAACACAAGAAATGACCTCAAAACAAAAACTCAAAGTTACACACACACACACACACACACACACACACACACACACACACACACACACACACACACACACAGGTGTTTCGGTTTATTCTGAAACTGGACTGAACACAGGTTTTTTCATGGTGTCACCAAACTGGAATTGCGGAATTGAGGATTATAAATGTGCAGTGGTCACTCCCTAACAGGTGCAACAGATCGAACAGGAGGAACAGGGACTGACTGTGTCTGATCAGTCTACCTGAGAGAGAGAGAGAGCACACCTGTGTGGAGGATCTGCAGGGTGTGACTCTCAGGTGTAGAAAATGAGGTGTGACCTGAGAGATTAAAGACTGAACACACTCCATTAACCATCCCCATACCGCTGTCGTCATCATTCATCATTCATCATTCATCATTCATTACATTCTTTTGATATAAAAGGAGTAATATGTAACTCTGACACCTAGTGTTTAAAATGTGTACTGCAGTCCAAATTCAAAACATTACAGAGCTGTCTCCCCCCCCGCCCCCTCCTCTCTAGAGTCTATGCTCACGTAGGTCACCATGTGGTGGACTCTGAAGCTTCAGTGTTTAGCCAGCTCTGCATCGGTCTGTAAACCTTCTCTGACTGACCTGTGTGTGTGTGTCGTTCTCTGACTGACTTGTGTGTCTGGTTGTCGTTCTCTGCAGCTGGCTGTGGCCATGTGGCTGTTCACCTACGTCGGAGCTGTTTTCAACGGGATCACCATCCTCATCCTTGGTGAGCACCGTGGGAAACCACACTCACACTCACACCCTTTATGTTTCTGTTTTCACATGATAACGCCCACATTGACAATAATGACCACGAGTGTTTATTCATAGTCAGACTTTAGACTTCTGTCCTGTATCTGTGAAGTCCAGAGAACAGGAGTCGTTGTCTTACAACTGACTGAAGCCGTTATTTTTGTTATGTTTAAACAAATAAAGTGTTGGATCCAAACAACAAACTAAATGCTCGAAGCAGCATGATCTGTTTTCTCTTCAGAATAAAAGTTCCACTAACACACAGACCTTAAAGTTGGTGTGTTAGTATTTGCTAAGTAATTCCCGTGTCCACCTGGAGTTTTTTTTTCAGCACCAGTGTGCTTTTATTGAGTAGAGCGCATTTGCTGCTGCAGGCGACCGTTCAGAGATGAAATTCTCTCAACTTTTCATAAAGGCACTGTTGACGTCAACAGCGCTCTTTTCAAAATAAAATACATTTTGCATATTTTTGTTGTTTCCTCTGGACCCTGTCGTGTATCCTCACCCTCGTCGCTGCGTGTCCAGACAAAGTCACTGTTTGACACTCATATTGCACGGATGTGCAGCGCACAGCCAGCACCATGTAGCGGTCCCGTTCTTTGTTTGAGCACAGTTGTGTTCACATCTCCCGCAGACCGTACTCGAGTACACATGACCCGTGGCTAAGAGGACTCGGGCTCAGTACCTGACTTTAGGGTCAAGCATACTCGGATCAGCCGGGTCCCTGATGTGGAACCATCCTCTAAAACATGCAATGATCAAATACTTGGTGTCTCAGTCTTCTCAGACTCGTATGGAAGTTTGATATTCTGCTGTCATGACCCGTACTCGTAACGTTTCTTCTGTGTGTCCTCCAGCTGACATCCTCCTGTTCGCCACTCCTCCGATCTACGAGAAGAACAAGGTGAGTGTGAACCTCTGTCACAGCTCGCAGTGATTAAAGGGAACATATTATGAAAAATCCACTTCTACAGTGTTTGTGAACATAAAGTATATTTGTGTAACCTGAGTGTCTACTGATCCACAAAATGTGAAATAAATCCATCCAGTCCTTTGTTTGTGGTCTGCATAAGTCTTACAACACAGAAAAATGCTCTGTTTCAAATGTGCTCTCCTTGTGATGTCACAGTGGGATTCTGGTTAAAAAAGAAATCCCCTCCCCTCCCCCTGGTATCTCCACCCATGGACTCCACCCTCAGACTAGAACAAAACTTTTGTGCAGGTCTGCCATTTTCTTGCAGGTCTTGCTACAGAGGAGTGATGTCTACCTGGAAAACTCAGGGGGGGGGGGGGGGGGGGGTCATTTCATTTAAAGAGACACACACACACCAAAATGGAGCGTTCTGAGAGAGGTGGTTTATACAGGGTCACAAACCTCCTCTGGTGATTGATTCATGTTATATTTTGACCACAGAACAGATGTTTCATTTAGACCACAGGGGACTGTTAGAAAAGGTGGAGAATATGTCCTCTTTAAATCTGTCGAGTCTCAGCGATGACTTCAGCTGAGCTCACTGGATGAGCGCAGCCTTCCTCACACACTCAAGTCTTTCTGCTTCTCTTGTTGTTGCTGCTGAGGACATGAAGTCATCGCGCTCTCAGGGCAGATAGAGGCGACCCGTTAGCATCACGCTCATGCACACGCTGCAACATACTCTTAGGGCTTTATTATCTTCAGCTGTTTCCTGTCAGAGAGTAAAGAGCTCATACAGGTCATGGTCACACTGCTGTTAATGCCAGCTTCTGACCTTTACCTGCTTCTAGAGGTTTAGATGATCCGGTCAGTCCTGTTAATAATTATTAAGTGAGGATGTCACGGCTTCTGTTGGCCAATCATGCTGCTTTTTGACGTATTCTGTTCTGCTGATCTCCATTTTAAAACTTGCATACAGTTAAACTTAAGAAGCTGGATGTCCAGACAAAGCGTGGTCAAAGTTTCAGATCATGAGTTAAACATATGTTGTAGTAATCCCAGGATGAGTCTGCAGAGGGCGCTGAACGACTTGTTCTGTAAATCACACCATCGTTCTCCGATATGAAACCAAGAATTTCACCAGACGGCTTCAAGCCTCTACGTAAACCACTGAAACCTCTTACATAGACTCTCTTCTCCCAGCTCTGGAGAGCAGCCCTCCCCTGGCAGCCCTGCAGCATTCTGCCCCCCCAGGAAGGCTTCCAGAGAGCTGACCAATCAGAAGAGAGTGGGCACTAGGAGAGGGTGGGCCTTAAAGAGACAGCAGCTGAAAGAGGCTGAAATGAGGGTTTTTACTGACTCCAGTATCAGATCAATAAGATCATTAAAGCTGCTCTAAAGGTTTCACAGACTGACAACATGAGAGGAGAACATGAGGACGCTGCTTGATGCGCCTTTCCACCTCTGGAAGATGGCACATGGGAATGTGGTATATTGGTTTAGTTTGGTATGCTGTTAGAAAGCAAAGTGAGGTCCTTCTTCTTAGTGGCAGAGCAGCGGGATCTCGGTTAAAAAAGAGGAAATAAAAAGCACTCTAATACGTTTTTTGACGAGTTGTCTCTCAGAAGTCGATCTTTGAACTTTGAACATGTTCTGAGGTCAAACGATTTGCTCACCTTTTTCTCTTCTTCCAGACTCAGATCGATCAGTTCATCGACGTCGTACGCACTCAAGTCAACACCACCATCGCCAAGTGAGTGATTTTTATCGATGAGTAAATACGACCGTCTCTCAGAGATGATGTCATCAAACTTGTTTTGTAACGTTTGTTTTTGTCTCCGGCAGGTTGCAAGAGAAACTCCCCGGCGCTGTGAAACGCAGCAAAACTGAATGATCCTCCCCGTCATTAGAAACCTCCACAACACCATCATCTTCATCTTCATCACCACCTTAAACCCCGCCCCCTCCAGTCAAATAACTCCTCCCCCCCTTCCTCCATCCACCATCAGCACCCTCCCGACCTCCCACACTGAACCCCGCTAGGTAGAAAACCTGAGGTACTCGATATTCAATGTAAAACTACTGCGCAGCTTAACTCGCATTACAGCATTAAAAAGAACTGTGCCTGTGCAGACAGGAGAGGAAGTGATGTAACGCCCAGCGGCGGACCCCGGATTTGTTGTGGGCGGAGCCACAGGGAGATGGAGGCAGGGTCGAGTGAACTAGACTGAATCTATGACCTGGTTTTAGTCGTGTGCAGCGCGCAGTGGGGGGGGTGATGGTCATTTAAAAAAAAAAAAGCAAATGTCTGTACTTTCCCCACATGTCCCTGAAGGTAACGCCATAAGTCAAACAAACACGACCTTTCGGGTGTCACTGCGACTTGTCTTCTCGCTCTGCAGCTCTTGCTTGGATAGAGATGAGTTTGAAAAAGTTGGTTTTTGGGTTCGGCTTGTTGAGTTTGTTTCCAGGCACTTCCTCTGTATGTAAGTTTTTCTGCATTGCACTGAATTTTAATTTTTTACACACGTCAGCAGGTTGAAATAAAAAGATTGGAAACACGGAGCCAGCTGTGATAATTTGGTCTAGTTCACCCTCTTCTGATCAGATCTCATTTTTTGGACTGTAAATACACCTTAAGGCTCTCTCTCTTGCTCTCTCTTGCTCTCTCTCTCTCTCGCTTGCTCGCTCTCTCTCTTGCTCTCTCTCTCTCTCTGCCGTATGGAAACACGTTAGCCTCGCTTTTTATATCGACAGTACGTCCCCTCACCTTAACGTACCGACGCCGCTCCTCTGGTCGCACCTGTTCACGCAGCAAAGTGTTGAGGTCTCACGTGTTCATGTTTTGATTCTTCTCATCACCACTTCCTGTTATGGATATGAATCGTAGGACGGCTGCTCGGACTCCCCTCTTAGCTTGACGACAGCATTGTAACGGTCGTGTTTAAGCGTCACTTTGTAGTTTTCATGTTTGTATCGCGGCCTCTTGAGGGATGAGACGTTAAGAGACGCTCTCTCTGCTATGATTTAAATGTCCTCTCAGATCACAGAGTTCAAAAGTCAGAGTAAAAGTAGGCAGCGAGGGGCGCCGGACAGCCGAATGGTTACGTGGTGAGCCCCATGTACAGCGGCTGTAGTCCTCGTTGCAGCAGCCGCTTGTTCGAATCTGACCTCGGCCCTTTAAATGACAGCATGATGACGGTGACTGTACCGGCTATGCGGCAGGATGGCGTGCTGTGAATCAGTGCATTTAGTATTGTCACTGGTATGATTTTATTATTTCTGTCCCGTCTTCGCTGTGCTCAGATTTAGTTTGAACATATTTAAAAAATCTCGTCTGGTGTCGACGCCCGTCCCTAATAAAAGTTGGGGTCGTTTCAGAGACTGAAGGAAATAAAAGCCCGGGCTGTTTCGAAGGTTTACTTTTCTTTCAGTCTGAGTTAAATTATGCAGGAAAGTGTCAAAACTGAACAGATTTTTTTTTTTTTTTAATAAAGAAGTAAATAAAATAATTTAAAATATGCAAAAACAACAAAGGAAGGCATTAAAACGGGATTTATTAATATTCTTATTGAGGATTTAGTTAAAGTAAATAGAAAAAGGTCTGAATTTTGTTTTTTCCTTTTTTTCCTTTTGAATTCGTGAAAATGTCAGCAAAGAATAAAGTTTAAATTAAAGAATTAAAATTAGAAAAAAGGGAGGATAAGCTTTATTTTTTAAGTTTTAATAAAGAGTCGTAAAATTAAGAATAATAAACAAATTACAAATGTCGTCGTCTTTTCCGTTTGTGTTTCGGCCTCTAAATCCTAAAACTGACTTTTCCTAAAATTGCGATTTAAATTTTTTTTTCCTGTTGATGCTTCTGACTCGTTTAAAAACTATATTTTAAGATTAAATTAAAAAAGTATAGTTGCTGTTTGGTAAACCGGAAGTGTCGGTTCTCTTGGTGGTCGACACGTTTAAAGGCCTGTTACGACCATAGATTGTAAATATTAATGTTACGACATATATTGATTTATTCTAAAAAGGGCGATGTATATTACTCCCCTCATGAAGGTCTGATTCATACAGTGAGCCTGTGTCCTTTCCCTCTCTTCCTTTCACATGTCAGCTTGTCATGTCGGGAGTGGAGCACTGCCATCTAGTGGCCGGGAGTTAAAACGACACAAAATGCACCAAGTCTAAAAAACTCTGAATTTAAAATCTTGCAGTGTGAAAAACAAAAACAACTGAAGTGTTCAAGCTTCCTGACATCCTCTCTGATTTAATCTTCACTCAGCAGAATGATTTCAGCTCTTCGAACTAGAAGAAGAGAAACCTGCAAATTAAACAGTCGAGAAAAGGCAGAAAGCTTCACAAGTGGAATCAAGTTTGTGATTCTGCTTTAAAATATTTCGGGTTTTTTTGGCACATGTTGGACTCCACGTGGACCTGAGAGGACATTTTTGGCACTGTAGCTCATACAGGAGTGGCGTGATTTGCATAAAGAGTGTCACTGTCGAAGGAGGCTTGTTTTTTATTTTGGAGTGTTTCTTATCATAGAGCTCGGTTTGTCACTTTGTTCTTCTTTTTCTTCTTCGACTGCCATGAAGCGCATGTCCTAGTGTAAGCTGGAAACAGACTCTCACCCTTTATATTATGATAATAGGCTGTATCATATTCTTAAACCCTCTCTTTTGGATTAATATGATTATTACTTGTGATTGTTTCATCTGTGTTTTTGAACTCGATAATAAAGAAGAAGAAACCGTAGTCATGTTAGCTCGAATGCTACGTCTCCATTTTGTTTTAAGGGATGAATTTATAAAAGGAAGTGAAACGACTAAAATGTTGGTGTTGATGTCTTTTTTTCTTTTTAAGTTTGCATGGAGTGAATGTCCCCCGGTCGACAGCTGATTATCATCCTGTCATCTCTAAATGCAGTAACACTTTAAAACTCTTCAGACGTCTGCCTGAATGTCGTCTCTGGTAGAGCAGTCCTCCTCAGCTGTTTGGGCTCCACCTCTGTTCAAACTTCAGGGGTAAAAAAACAAAATATGCAACATTTCTGTTAGTCAACCACAAACCCTGATGATAATATGCATCCTTTCTTGTTTATTTGAAGCTGGAAAAGTTGCATAACGTAGCTTTAAAAGTCTCCTTTTAAACTAAAATTATTAAGTTTATTAAGGGTGCGTTTCCACCACAAGAACAGACCTTTTAGTGCCAGGAACTTCTTTTTCAGGCTTGTGTTGCAGTCTAAAGATTTTTGAAGGAAAAGGTTGTACAGTATGCACATCTTTTTAGATGTTGGTGTAGACTAAATGATCCAAAGACTTGACTTGATTCGATTGTAAAACCTTGTAGTCCCAGGAACTACTTTTTGGGGTTCCTACAGACTCTTGTTGACGTCTAAAGATCGGACCCACAAAATGTAACTATTCATCCTTAAAACTTAAATTTCAGAGAATTAAAAGAAAAGGTGTAGTTCCCGACTGCAGCTTAAATACAATTATTCAAGTACTCAGCGTGAATTAATTTTGGAAATTGTTGTATTTCCCCTGAAATTAAAATTTTAGTAGTGGTATCTGCTTTTCTAAACACTAAAGTTCCTTCAGTTCAGTCCTTTCCTGTCTTTTTGGACATGGTCTTAAGACCTTCAGAAATGAAGGAACATTTTTCAGCTGATTTACAAAACAAAAAGTTGTGCAGATTTTTAATACTTGTTGCATACTGAAGAAAAAAAAAGATGCAAGTACTTGACCAATTGGAATAAATTCTAGCCCTGCATATCCCGCTCGGAAAGTTTCTGAACTTTAAGGAAGTACCAACACCTGAATAGGGAACTTTTTGACCATCAAAATAATATCCCAGGAACTAAATGTGGACCCTGCTCTCTGAGGTAGAATTTTTTTTATGTTCCAAGCCACGCCCCAAAAGTTCCTAAACGTTTTTACAAAGTTCTAAGCACACTGAGCAGTAGAATGACGTTCATGGAACTAAATTTAGACCCTGCAGTAAAAATGTACTCAGGTTTTGCTCTTGGTACCTGGTACTTTGGGAAAGTTTTTGCAGTGGAAACGTTGCTTTCACAAAAGATCTCTTTCTTTACATAAGAGACAGAGGAAGCAAATTACCAGATGACATCGAGGACTTTTGGATTGGTTGCTGGAGTTTAGAGATTTCTTAGGGTACCTGGTCCTTTGGGGAAAGTTCTTGCAGCGAAAATGCAGCTTTTGTTACAGATTTAGCGAGTTTTTCTAGATTTCTTCCTCCACCCAAACGATGAGATGGAAACTGAATCGTTTGTTAAATTATAAATACATTAAGTAGGGAATAATATTTTTTCTGTGTAAAATGATTCCAAGTGAAACTGTTTCCTTTCAGCAGAGGATGTAAAAATCTCAATCATTTGATTTAATCTGAGGACTAAAACTCCAGAGGTAACCCTGGTTCTCTGAATTCAGGAGGAAGCTAATTAGCATTAGCACAGCACCTTTAAGTGAACCTTTAGTCCACGATGTTAGCGGCTGAACTAGCTCAGAGAATCATAAATGATCTAAATAAATCCATGTTGTCCTCTCTGTGCGTCCTCGTCGTGTTCCCGTGTTCGGCTCTGCGAGTGTGTGACGAGTGGTTTTGACCTTTTCTCCATTTGAACTCTTTCTTGTATCTTTAGACGTCGTTCACTAACATCAACTCTGTTTTGTATTAGCTATGACTTTGGTTCCTTTTTTTTAAGCTTGGGCGGGGGGGGGCGGGGGGTAGTGTTGCAGGAAAAAAAAGAAAACAGATAAAAATATAGTTTGTGGTCTCTGTACTGATGTCAAAGTGAAATTAATAAAAACACCTAAAAGGACTTTTCTGGCTCTGTGGATTTATTTATGTTCTGCACGGTGAGAAGAGGGCGGCGGATTAAAAAATTAAATCATCCAGATTACTAGAAAGTAAAATAAGACGATTTGGGCAGAGCGTGTTCGGGCGGGGGGAGGATTAAAGTTTCTAATTTTAGAAAGTGTGAAAAGGCTGCGTGAGGTTATGCAACACAATACAAACGTCATGCATGTAAATATTTAATGTTTGATAAAGTCAGCAGCTTCAGAATGAATATTTCTCTAAAATCACTTCGAGGGGCGGAGCCAGGCAGCTGACTTCTGCAGGGGCAGCCTGCAGTGTTATGAACGAACACATTCACATGAAGGGAACACTTTAATTGACCCTTTATATCGCCACAATAAAAGTGACAACGCTAACTCCTAATTTCCACAAACTCCATGCACGCCAAGGTCCAATGATTGTGTTTCCAAAGCAGCACCACTACACTCTGCTCAACACTCATCATGCTGGACATGATAGATCAACCCTCTGACAAACAGCCAATCAGATTTCCACTACTTGGCTCCGCCCCTGCTTGTTTCAGCCATTTTCTTCCGCAGGTAAGTTTTTAAGAAGAGGATGCTACGGAGGCCCATAACGGACAAACATGATGGATAAATATTTACTAATATGTTATTTTGAGAATAAAGTCAAAAGTAGAAAATGACAGTTCACTGTAAAAAAGATGTTTAGTAATTTATATAGTGTTTTTAGTTTTTTAGATGTAAAGGCACAGGATGTAAACTCCACCACCAGGGGGCTCTCAATCAAAACAATAACTAACAGATGACGTTGAGGCTGGCGGGGAATCATGGGAGTGATTCTCTCTACTACTCCCCTCCAACCCCGATGAACACGAACTCCATGTTGACCGTAGTCATGACGAGCGGGTGAAACCGACCTGAGGAAGAGAATATGTTTCCAGACGAGCTAATGTATCTGAGTATAATCTACATGACGGTTTTATCACGGCAGCTTTCAATAGCAGCTCATTGGTGATTGACAAAACATCTGGTGTTTCCACGGCAACACTAAACATGTCGTGTCTGTCAAGGCGGACGCCTCAACGAGACACGGGGCGTTACCACTATAAAATGAAGGATTTCTCTGGCTTTGATGACTGTTGGAAATATTTGAGGTGATGTAAGAACTCAACAAATAATGAAAATATATCCGGAGTCGTCGTGGTGAGTCGAATCTTTTTTATTCAAAGATCAGAAAAAACACGTCTCACATGTTGAGAGGTTCAGGTGAGGAAAGGTGAGAGAGAAGAAGAAGACAAAGCCTCAAATGACACAGTATAAACACACACGCACACACACATCTCGTTCATCTTCAGGTTAAATAATTAAGTGCTGTCAGGCGTCTTCGTGTCTTGAGTCTTATTCTGAGAAAAGATGAAAACGTGGCGTCACGTGAGTCTGCTGGAGAGTCACGCCGAGGATTTCATTTCTGATTTAATGAAGTTTAATTTCAAACGATTCAACAAAGCTCATCGAGTCAGCACCCGACAGAGTCAGAGGGACACAGAACCCTTTCAAAATAATAGCATTGCATTAAATAAAGAAGCAGGTTTTCTTTTTCCTGAGAGTCTAAATTTACTCTTAAATCTCAAAATTAAATATTCTCTGAATCTTTTCATCAACGTGACACTCTAATGTCTAAATTTAAAGACTTTTTAAAACATTTTTTATGACTTTAAATTAAGTTTTCTTCATATATAACGTTTGTAATTATTTGTGTCACGTTTTGTTCCTATTTTACTTGTTTTTTATGTTTTTTCTTATGTTTTTTATGTCTGACAATGACGTCGCTGTACTCCAAATATAAACTTTTTTAAAGTAACTTTATCACCTCTTCTCTGAGAACACAACGTATTTTAATTCATTTTATCAGGATCTTTCCTCGAGGTGCACGGTGCTGCAGTGGTTAGTGCTGTCCCCTCACAATGAGGAGGTTTGACTCCTCATCTGTCGGGATCCTCTCTGTGTGGAGTCTGCATGTTCTCCCCGTTCATGTGTGGGTTCTCTCTGGGTACTCCGGCTTCCTCCCACAGTCCAAAGACATGCTCGTTATGTTAACTGGTGACTCTTCCCTGAACAGGAAAAGTGGTTAAGGTGATGGATGGAGGATCTTTTCTCCAAATATGAATAAATCTTTAAGAATGTGATCAATCGAGATTAAAAAATGTGAATCGGAAAAATGGAAGCGGGGGAATGAACCCAACAGAGAACAGCGGCACACGTTACCAACGTCTTTCTGCAAATGTTGTTGCCGTGGTATCTGATCAGGAGTTAGTTAGGAGGAGTCAAAAGTCTTTACATTTTTACGAGCATCGTATCAAAATGATTCTTTCTGACATTTTGATCCTTTTTAAGAAACAGAAATGTGACTTTAGATTTTTAGAACTTTTCCCCAAAATAAAACGACTTGTTTGAAACCAGATCTGAAACGAAGAAAGTCACTGTCACTATTTAAAGTCAGATATAAATTATTTAAATTAAGGTAATTTACTCCCCCTTAAGTTCCTAACAATCCTCAGATCTCTTCCTTACACTGAGGGGTATTTGACATGTGACCCTAACACTCTGCCGTAGTGATGACATCACCTTCCCGCCTCGGCTGACAGCTGAATCTTCAGGTGTTTGATGACAACAGAATCCCTGAGTTACATTTAGAAGACGTGACGTCGCTGTAGATGAAGTGTTTGATGCACACGCTCCGTACAGACAGGAAAAAAGGAAGCCGGCACCAAAAACTGGAGCAACAAGGTTCAAAAGTCCAAAAAGAAGAAGAAGAAGAAGAAACGTCCTCATTGAAATATTCAGTTAAAGTAGAAAAACTGGACTTAGTTACAAACGAGTTCCGTAGAAAGCAGGGTGCATAAAAGTGCTTTTATCGAGGAAAAATAATTCTAATTTCTCGTTTATTTACAGTCTTTGTGCAGTTTGTCCGAAAGTCGAGGTGACGAAGCAGACCGAGAGATAACATATCTCATTAAACCAGGGACTCCTCCTCCTCCTCGTCCTCAGCTGTAAACGGGTCATCATATAAACCGGAGAGATGTCAAACTGCACGCTGCGTTCATTGTCTTCAGCTTTAACTCAAGTCTCATCCAGACACGCAGACGGCGAGCGCTGCGTTCAGGACAGTTTTTTGTTTTCGGGGACAAAGTGCTGTGTTGTCCTCAGACACGCCATCGCTAAGCTAACGGAGCTTCGGCCTCGACGAAGACTCAGTTTCTAACTTCCTGAGAGCGTAAGACTCGAGCCCTGATTCCCACCCACCCCCTGAATGGCCCTAACAGGTGAACGCTGACGTCTGCACACCTGCCACTCTGGAGACAAAGTCTGAACGTCCAGACACTCACGAGGCGGTTTGATGTCTGAAGCCCAAATCAAGAATCAGAAATAAAGTGCAAACTAAAAGAATACGAGTCTTTCATAAATGTTCTCTTGTCTTAGTTTGATTGACTCAGAGGTCGACACATCTGGCTGCAGATGTTCTCCCTCATGTCTTGACTAATGGTCGCTTTGCTGCCCGAGCTTTAACTGATAACATGCGAGCTAGCCGTGAACATGCTAACGTAAGTCAGGTTCAGTCTGACTCTTCCTCTCATGTCAACCTGCTGTCTGTGGAGTTATCAAAGGTCATTTTAAGTGCAAAGTTCTGACCTCATTTCACACAAAACAGAATCTGTGAGAGTGAACTTCAGCGAACTCTCTGAGGGTCTTTTCTTTATAATCATTCATCTTTTTATTGGCCTCCATTCAGCTCAGAGTCTCTAAATCAGGATTTTAAATCATAAATTAAAGGATGATTCTGTGCAGAGAAGGGCTCATGTTTCCAACGAGTGTCTAGACTTTTATTTTGAAGGCCGTGACGTTCTTGTTTGACCTTTCCTGTGAGGAGGAGCAGACTCAGCTGGTCTTATTCACGTGTATTTATCCGTCATGGTTAAGAAAACCTGACCTTTAAGAGATTTAGGAACCAGAGAGGGTGAGAATTAAGGGGGTCAGGTTTACGGATTAAAAGACCCTGTTTCAGTTAAAGTTGAACTTCCCTTTCAGTTTAAAGGTAGGGGTCTTTTCTGAGCGGGGGGGGGGGGTGTGTGAGGAGCGACAGATTGAAGCCCTTTTTAAGTGCCTAAGTGTCGAGGGCGGGGCCCAGCTCGGTGTGTGCGTTCTCCTGGTTGGACGACAGGTCATCGGGGTGCGTGGCGTTCAGGGCGGTCTGGTTGTAGCTCAGCAGGGCCTGCTGCTTCTCCTCGGGGTTGTAGTCCAGCGAGTGGGCGTGCACCTGCTGGATGTGTCTCTTGATGGTGCTCACCTTCAGCGTGGCGAGCGTGGCTCCGCACACCATGCAGATGAGCCCGTGTCTGCGGCTGTCGTACTCCATCAGGTACTCCATCCTCCAGCGCAACTGGTAGTTCCTCCGCTGGTCCTTCCCGGGGTAATGACCGTGGCGGGAGGGCGTGGCTGCAGCGCCGCTGTCCTTTGATTTAGCCCTCCCCCCGCTCACAGCCCCCTCCTCCTTTTTCACAATCTTACTCGATGTCCCGGCGTCAGGTGAGGCGTCCTCGCTCGTCTCTCCAGAGGTGTTCAGGACGTCGCCGCCGCTCACATTCAGCTCTGATAAAACAACAAGAAAACAGAATTACAGAGTGCATTAAACCTGCATTCTTTCAAACATCCAGCAGGGGGAGACTCAACGTCTGATGTACAGAAGTCTATGAACAACGTTTTGATGACTGATCAGCTGATGGTGATCAGCTGTGCTGGGAGGGTGGAGCTGGTTGTGAGTCGACACCATCAGTTGGCTTTCTGGGTTTTCCGTTTGAGTGAAAATCTGAGCTGCTGGAAGAGAAATGTTTCCCCTCCGTCCTCTGACTCTCTCTTCTCTTTTCGATAGCCAATCAGTGGGTGGCTGTTTGGAGCTACGTTCCCACTGACACCTTTCTGAAACCCAGACGCCCTTTGACCCTTTTTGTGACATATGCAGCCATTTGTTGGTTCAGCCTGTTCTGTTTATAGACACGATCAAATTCAGGACCTGAGTGGATGTTTTTAAATACGTTTTGTCCAGTTTAGGAAATGAAATGGTTTGGTGATGTTTGCTGTAACTTCAGGATTGAATAATTTGATATAAATCTGAACTATTAAAACATGAACAGTAAATGGATCATCTCACCGTCATGGCTGTGCGACCCCTCCCCCGAGTAATCTTTGGTCCAGGCGGCAGCCATGGCCTCTCTCTCCTGCCGGCTCAGGCTCGTCGTATCCGGATGGTTCTCCTGGATGTGGCGGCGGAAGCTGCTGACCTTGGTTTCATGGAGAACCTGAGAACACACCATGCAGAACGTCCCCCTGCCCGCCGGCCCGTACGCCACCAGGTAGTCGAGGCGGAGCCGCCACGGGTCGCCCCCCCGCAGTCGTCTCTTCCTGGGCTGCCGGGGCGGCGGCGGTCCCTGCTGAGGCGCTCCGACGCCCCCGTCCTCTCCGATGAGACACGTGTCCTGAGTTAAAGTGGCGTCAGCCTGCGGGTACGAGTCAGCGTGGACCTGCACCGCCTCCACCTCCTGAGAGAAAAGCTCCGCCCCTGCTTCTTTGGTGTCCGCCTCTGATTTGATTGACATTTCTAACTCTTCTGTTGAAGACAAGAATCACACGACATATTAAATAAAATCATTAAGTTTACGATGCGATGGTAGGTTCTACCGGCGCTCGTGTCCTCACCGTGAGTCTGCGCCCACGCCTGCAGGATGCAGTGCTTCTCCTCCGAGCTGTAGACCAGGGAGTTTGGGTGGGTGTCGAGCACGTGGCTCTTGATGTGCTCGAGGTGGAGCGAGGGCAGCTCTCCTCCACACACCATGCACAGCAGGCGGCCCGCCACCGCCTCGTACTCCATCAGGAACTCCTGTCTGAACCAGGCGTGCAGCGAGTCGTTCAGGTAGCGCTCCAGAGTCTGCGCCGACGGCCCCGGCAGGTCCTGATCCTCGTCCTCCTGAGGCGGGGGGGCTTCACCCTCCTCAGAGCGGGGAGGGGGACTGGGAGGTTGTTGTTGCTGCTCCTGGGGGGTCACTGGGTACGGGGGCTCTGCTGGATTCATATAAAAAAATATTAAGAGAGTTCAGACTTATTCACAGATTTTATTCTTCAAATCAGACGTTTCTGTTGACTTTCTTTAAAAATCTATTTTTTTTATATCTTTGTCTTCAGGCTGAAAGTTAATTTCATTAAAAAAAATTACTTAAGAATCTGAATTTTATTGATGAGGAATGGAGGTTTCCAGGGACTGAGAACCTTTGGGGGAAGTGAGGTTCCTTTGAAGAGTACAGGGTCTACATCAAGTCCCAGGTCTACATCAAATCCTAGGTCTACAGTCCCAGGTCTACATCAAGTCCCAGGTCTGCATCGAGTCCCAGGTCTACATTAAGTCCTAGGTCTACATCAAGTCCTAGCTCTACATCAAGTCCCAGGTCTACATCAAATCCTAGGTCTACAGTCCCAGGTCTACATCAAGTCCTAGCTCTACATCAAGTCCTAGCTCTACATCAAGTCCCTGCTGAAGTACTGGTACTTTCTTAAATAAGTTGAGCATGCAGCCCGGAAACGTTCTGACTTGAAGAAGTATTTGCAGCATTTGAATGTTTCAGGTTTGCACAAACGATCCTGCCTTTAGTTTGATAATCCCTCTTTAAGTGTTCTTACAATCAAAAGTCTTACAGCTGGAGTGTTTGTTCTTTTTGCATCAGGAAGCTCAAACCTTTCGTCACACCCAGTTGTATGTTTGTTGATGACATCATCACATTACAGTACATGCAGAGTAAAAACCCTGTGAGAGTGTGTGTGCATGGTGCAGGTGGCGACGTCTTTTCAGCACAGGAGACTGTTTGTGTGAACCTGTTTTAATAATATCTACAGCATCACTTACAAAACGAGCGGCGCCTTCAGGGTGTTCAGATTATAGGAACATTAAACATTTGAAGACACTCTCAGGAAACGACATCAAAAAAGCCAAAATAAAGCGAAGGCTCTGTAGAAGTGTGAAATCATAAAAACGTCGTCCTCACACGCTGCTCTTAAAAACACATTCACACACACACACACACACTCCTGCTGACCCCCACTGTGACCCTTGGTAAACTCCGCCCACCTGCAGCGTGTTGCTCCTCCTCCTGCTGCTCCTCCTCCTCCTCCTCCTCCTGAGCTGAGGGAGTCTCTGCAGAGCTGAACGACCTCAGAGCCCCGCCCACACTCAGGTGACTCTCCCACCCTGAGCGGATCACCTCCTTGTCCTCGGCGCTCCACAGCAGGGAGTCCGGATGTTTCTGTCGGATGTGACGTTTGATGGTGGACAGCTTCAGCGTGGCGAGCGAGCTGCCGCACACCATGCAGATCATCCCGTGCCTCTGCGGGTCGAAGTCCATCAGGTACTCGCTCCTCCAGTACTCGTGGTAGTACCGCCGGTGGTCTCGGCCGGGGATGCGGCTCAGGCCGGCGCGTGACGCCTTCTGGACTGGGGGTTTCCGCCCCGAAGGCCCAGGGGCCGGGGAGAGGAGGAGGGGGTGGTCCTGGAGCTCGGTGATGCTCCAGTAGGTGGTACCTGGTGACCTGACAGGTGTGACTCCTCCAGGTTCCTCGTCACCGTGACCGTTAGCCAGAGCGTCGCCGTCTGAGGAGACAGGAAGTCACATCAGTGAACGCATCTTTACTTCAGGTACAACAGATCAGAATGTTCTGCTCGGACACTAAATATAATAATCCGGCCTGTTTTTATGGGTCGGAGTTCAAACCAGGAACCTCCTCACTGAGAGGGGACAGCACTAACCACTGCACCACCATGCCGCCCCTGCTGATCTGACATCATGTCTTTGTTCAGATCCCTAAATTCACGACTTCACCTCGAGGCGTTTGGAGCCTTAAACAAAGTGAAGGCCGCTCTGATCTTCAATGTTTTAAAATGACATAAAATATTAACATCAGGAGATCACAGAGCCTGACATAAAACTATAACATACTATGATATCTACATAAGTCCATGTGTTCATACAGGGATGTTCTCCATCTCTGAAAAGGAGGTCGTGTCATGATGAATGTCTGTATTTACAGATTTAATGGCTAAAACTTTACCCGTCTTAATGACATTGAAAATCTGTTTAGACATTAAACGAGTTTGTTTCCTTTAGATCACGACAGAGGAAATGATTAAAACTAGAGTCATGAAACTTCCTCTAAATAAAAATAAATATATCAAACACTATTTTAAGACATTTAAATCTCTTCCTTTCTGTTACGGTTTCTACATCCTGTATTTTATATATTTCATGTGTTATTTATTCTAATCTAATGAATCTAGAAACTCAAACGCATGTTTTTTTTTGTTTATTCATTTTTAGGAGCGTCCACCAGGGGGCGGCGGAGTGCGGCTGCTCCTGCCTGCCTGCCTGCGTGCTGTTGAGCCTTTGTTTATAGGAGCCACAGACGGAGGGGCCATGCTGCTCCGGTATTGTCCCTGACACGGATTAACGGGCGGCCTGACAATGGCGTGTGTGTGACAGCCCCGCACACTCACCGTGCGGTGCCAAACAAACACAAACACTCCCGCAGCTCTTCTCTTTACCTCCCGCTTCAGCGTCCGCCTGCGTCGCTTCCTCCTCCCCGCTTATTATTAATGAGAGCACCTCCGCCTGCTCCGCACACCGGAGCTCCGCGGGCTCCGCTCCGCCCGGTCCTCCCTCCTCCATCGCGGGCCCTGCTGCTGCGCTAATGGCCGCTGCGGTTCCTGCTTCCTTCACGGTACCGCAGCGCTGGAGCGGGACATGTCCCCCCTCCCCTCTCACACCGCACGGCTCCGCGAGACACGCATCTGCCAGGCGAGCCCGTGCTCTCCGATGTCCCCCCACGCGCCCCGCACGGGAGCCAAGTTAACTTTTCATAGAATCAAATCCCGCAGAAATCCCGCAGTCCGGCGGCGCAGAGAGCCCGCTGCTCCGTGCTGATCATTACAGGCCTCCTCTCGTGTATTTTAAGGCTCCTGCTTGTCTTCAGGGTGGGGAGCCGGACTAGGGGCCCCTGGGGCTCCTTAAGGGGCTCCTGGGTAAATTTAAAGAGACAGTAGCAGCGTCAACAAAGCTCACGCACCGGGGGGGCGGGGTGTGGTGGGGGTGGCGGGGGTTAGCGGCGTAAATACTGATAAGCGGCTGTTACTAATACTGTTGTTGAGTGAATCATGTGATGACGAGGCTCGCAGTCCGGCACTGCAGGGGTTAAAGGCGCGGGGCGGGTCCAAATATGGGCCCCAACACACCGGAGCTCCGCGTCCAGTGACGTTGGGTGGGGGCTGGGGGGGTTATGTGTGTTGATGTTATAAATATTATTTTAATAATGTCTGGTGTCTTTTGGAAAAAGCTTACTTACTTTTGTCTTCATTATTTAAAAATGTAATGTTTTTATTTATTTAAAAAAACAGAAATCAGGTTTCTAAAAATGAAAGGGGGGGGTCTTATAGTCAGGGTAGTCTTATATTCAGACCAATATGGTAAAAAAAATACAAAAATAAGTAAATTTGGGAGAAATAAAAACGGGGACAAAAGCAGGAAATTAGAAATGTGAACTAAAAATAAACAATACGTGAAATAATGTAAATTTTAAAAAATGTAAGGCGAAGATCATAAATGAAAACGGTGTTATTTAAAAATCTAATTAAAATGTATGTGCTTATGTCAAATGAGGCAGTGAAAGGGTTTAATATTTGAATCAAGATTAATCGCATGTTTGAAATTTCATTTTTTTGGATTTAAAAATAAAACCTGTTAGGCTTTTATTCTGTATTTTGGTCCTGTCTTAAGCTGATAGTACTTTACTTACTGTGTGCTTTTATGTTGAAATACAGTAAGGCCCTTCCTGTAGATGGAAGGTTAGGACATGAAGTTAAGCACAGAAACAAGAAGTGGTTAGGCATCCCAAATTGAGGTCAAACAGCTCAAAAGAACGGTAACAAAGGTCAATGTGTGATGTCATAGGTCAATGTGTGATGTCATAAGGTGGATGTTACTTTGGACTCGTCAGCTGAGCTGTCTGAGAGTTTGTTAAAGAGAAATGAGACATTCAAAGATGCAGCAGATTCTGTCTTTTACATCACTGAGACTACAAGGAGACACTGAGGACAACTATCTACGGTGAGCCTGAAGGGACAAAATAGTACGAGATTAATGTGATTAAAAACAACTAATATATTAATTTCAGACCTTAATTGATCGTGATTAACCAGTAAAACGCACAGTAAGTAAATTCCACCACTAGGGTGCTCTCAATTAAACAGTAACTAAAAGATGACGTCGAGGCTGGCGGGGAATCATGGGAGTTCTTTCTACTACTCCCCGTCTCACCCGCAATGTAAACAACCTCCTAGTCGACCGTAGTCATGACGACCCGGTGAAACCGACCTGAGGAAGAGAATATGTTTACAGACGAGCTAATGGATCAGAGTATTATCTACATGACGTTTTTATCACAGCAGCACATACAGCAACAGTACGGCAGCTTTCAGGAGCAGCTCACACTTCCTTAAGCAGCGGAATTTGATGTAACATCCCGTGTTTCCACGGCAACTGTAAACATGGTGGAGCCACACCTCCTGTTTCATCTCTAAAATGAAGGATTACTCTGTCTTTGATAAATGTTGGAAATATTTGAGGTGATGTAAGGACTCAACAAAATAAATATATATAATGTAGGTTTAGAACATTTTAAATTAATTAAGGTATTTTTGTGTTAACATTCTACATGTTGTAGCTTTAATGGAATTTAAATTTAAAATATTGAGTCATTTATTTGTTTGTATTTGGCAGCTTTTGAACTCCATACATTGACGTATTCTAAACCGCTGTTTGGAAATGTTTCTTCTGTTTTCTGTTGGTGCAACAAGCCGCTTTGCTTCTGTACAAAACTCTGCATAAAATGAGGTCATGAGTGGAAACAGCCAATACAATCAATGGACCTTTGTGCAGCTGCTCCACACAGTGTGAATGCAAACTTTGGGCTCCGTGTGGTCGATCATTGTGCATGAATCCATCTCTGTTTGCACTTCACGGTTTAATTCTGTATTTTTGACGCGGCGCTTTATGGGTTTGAAGAGGGGAGGAGGGGGTTGTACTGTACACTGAGTGCCCACATAAACACTACCACTCGTGCGCACGCAAACACACACACACACACACACACCGAGCATCCAGGTCCCACATCCTGGTACTTTTCAGCGTTGTCAAGGCAGCCTCTGAGCTCGGCAGGCAGGCGGAAAGTAGCTGCAGTGTCCTGGCAGAAAAATCTGTCCTAAAAACGTTCACACAAACTGTCCCGGAAAGTTCAGTGTAACTGGAAGGTAACGGGTTTGCATGTTTTTCTTCCGCATGTTTCCGAGCGCGTTGCTTTGCGGGGATCCTGTGCGGGGTTTCGTGGTTTTTCTGTAGCCTCAGACAGTCCGTGTGGACAGAAGGAGGAAGAGCTTGTCCATTGTGCAGCGCAGGGACAGAGACACAACGCGTTAGGATCGAGCCAAGCTCCATTTTCTCACATTTTGTCCGCACGTAATGTTACATCTGCCTCTGCGCGTCCGCTTCTCCTCGTTTACAGTCAAACGGACGCAATAAAGAATAAAAATGGCTCTCGACAGATATAATTTGTGATAGAAAGGGACAGGTTTAAAGGGACAGTGTCACTCTGCTTCCTTCCTGCTTCCTGGAGCTTTGTAGCTTTCAAACGCGACGTGTTCAAACCACCAAACATGTCGCGGAAATGTACATAATATTCCACATTTAGGTTCTCGGGTGATCTTTTTGAATACAAAGCGAGCTGTATGGTGTCTCACGTGGAGAGTGTGTGTACTCTGAGTGTTGTGATGATAGGAGATGGGCGGTTTAAAGCACGCATTGTCTTCATTTTGCTTTTTAATCCGTTGAAACAGGCGGAACAGGAAATACCAACATGTGCCGTAGTGGCTCCGATTGTGATGTTTTATCGTGTTCATGTGAGGAAACGGAAGGAAAGCTAATGTTGTCACAGGTGAACTGTCAGGGATGTGAATTCATGTTTCCCATGTAGCCCAATGCGCATGCACCTTTATTTAAAAGTAATATCTAAGAGAGATTATTGAGGCAAAGAACAAGAGGAGAAAACTCTCAGATTTTATATGTTAAGAGTTCATTAAAAGTGTTAGAATTAAAGTAGAAATAACGAGAATTCAGCTCTGTCCAAAAGTACAGAACGTAAAGATTAAAGTAGTAATGTACGGTGGCCCTGAAGGGCAACATGCTGAAATATCTAAAAGCAAAAACATTTAAGTTACTGCAAACAAAAGAAAAAGACAGGTAGTCACTTAAAGGAAGAATGTGTGATATGTGACACATAAATATATCATGAATCCAGTGTATCCTGTGTAAATGTGTCTCTGAGTCATGACTGTCTACAATGAGGGAGAAGCTTGAGTCCCGCTGGCTGTGTTGTTGTTAGAGCTGTGTTTACATGGACGGGACAGCCGGCTCCTCCCCTTGTGTATAAAAGCTGTTTTAGTCAAGAAGAACATACTCACTGATTATTTAGATGTGAGTAAGAGTTTTTAGATCACGCTCATTCTGTGTCAATTTACATTTACCTTTGTTGCCGTTCTTTTGACCTGTTTGACGTCCGTTTGGGATCCCTAACCTCTTCCTGTTTCTGTGCTTAACTTCAACTCTACCAGAAGAGCCTGAGTTTATTTCAAAATAAAAGCATACCATAAAAGGTTTTAAAATGCAAAATAATGGCTTTCCAAACATGTAATTAATTGCAATCAAGTGTTTAATGTGAACGTAAAAGTCATAAGGTTTTGAACAGAGTCAACATGTCGAGAGTAAAGTCGAATCCTTGAAATTAAAATAGAAATGTCAGGAGTTCAGTGACGTTGTTATTTACAGAATGTCCAGTTTAGGTAGAAATGTTCAAAATATGTTCCGACGTCTTTAATTCACTTTTAAATGTCCAACTTCTTCCCAATGTTTCGGTGGTTTACGACAGATTGTAGAAGTTTATCAATGAAAGTTTCCCCTGAGTATAATTTAAGAGAAATGTTTTTGTGCTACCTTTTAGAGAACCATGTGTTTCTAAGTTTTAAGATAAGTTACTAAGAACTACTTCCTGTGTTCCAGGACGCCTGCCTTCTGATGTGATGTCTGAGAGATCTGGCCGCTGCTCATCAAAGCAAAATCTACGACTGCTGTGTTATCGTACCGGGCGACGCCATGTGAGCTAAAAGCACGGAGGATTCTGGACTGCGAGGGATGACAAGGGAAGAGAAAAGCAGAACTGTTGGATGAGAACTGATGGGCTGTCCAAGCTGGAGACAGCATGCCAACTGCAAAAGGTAAAGGTGGTGCAACGTCCCACCGGTACCGGCCCGCCTCGGAGTTCGACAATGCCACGCTCGCCCAGAAGAGAGAATACTGGAGGACCAAGAAACGAGAGCAGAGAGCTCGACTGTCAGAGAGCAGAGGGAAGCCGACGCAAGAGAGTCGAGGAGACGAACTCTTACGTCCAAACGTCTCCGGCTCCTTCGCTGCTCTCTCTTCTCCTTTGCAGGGTCAGGATGAGTCGCGCAACACAGCCGAGGACGGTTCAGTCAGAGCCAGCGAGCGCCAAAAGGAGAAGTGGTTGCAGACGATGGAACTCAACAAGGTGTTGCCTCAGGTGCCAGCTTCATATTCAGTCTCAGTGAGAGCTGCCGGGGTCGACAGCGCCGCGGTGAAGTGCCCGAACGTGAGTGCTGCTGGGATCAAAGCCGTTACCTCACCTACAGCCGCCCGTCTGAACTCCACCTCCTCAGTGCCTCCATCCAGACCGACCAGAATCACCAACGGCAGCTCCACTAAAACACCTCAGCCATGTGTGTCTATGCAGGGAGCGTTCGTCCCCAAAACTCCACCGAAGGCACAATCCCACATTCAGCCCAAACTCTCGCCCTCAAGTGTGACGACAGGTCAGACTTTTACAACTTGTCCTCCATCAGAGGGCAGGACAACAAACACAACACCTCAAAGAGGAACAAAGAGTGCCTTGGCCTCCTCGCAGAGGGCTAAAGGTGTTTACGTCTCCAAACTGACTTCCACAGAGTCCGAGGAGGAGAGAGCAGCCAGGCGCAGAGAGCACTGGCGAATCAAGAAGCGAGAGCAGAGAGCGAAGTTAGCTAAAACCAGAGAGAGGATACAGGGCCCGGAGGTGACCTCACAGAGGCAAACGGCACAAAAAGCGGGACTTGTTGGAGGCACGGTTCTTCCTTGTGTTTCACCTCGGACGTTCTCGAGAAGAGTCGGACAGAATCAGTGTCATGCTCGGGTCAATACTTCTTTTACGCCTGCAAAACGTTTAGCCACGTTTAACCTGCAAGCAGACCAGGTGAAAGTCCAGAATCCACCGGGGAACATGACAGTCAACGCACCTGAAGGGATTTCTGTGAGAAGGGCGGGAGAGACACATAGAAAGCTTCCAATTTATGTGAATCTCTCAAATGTTTCCCGAGGGATCGCACGATGTAAAACACCCCGACAGAGATTCATCGACGCCCAAAAGACTTTCATGAATCAAAGAAACATGAGATGTAAATCCCCGATGCTTGTTTCCTTCTTTGGTACAAGAAACATCCCCAAAATAGACCCCAATGACACACCTGAGCAGATCATCGGCAAGCGGCGGGAGTACTGGCGGATTAAAAAGCGCGAGCAGCGAGCGAAGCTGTCGATGGAGATGAAGGCTCGTCTGAAGGAGAAGGACTGCGTCATGCGAAGGGTCAAGCGGTATCAGAAGATCCTGGAGGAGATGAGGAGGGCGAGAGCGCAATCAGCAGGAAGTATCCTCGCCCACGCCTCGGAGGCCATCGGAGGGTTCATCAAAGAGGACGGGACGGTGAGCGTCAGCATCCCGACGAATCGCAGCACAGCAGAAGAGCAACACAAACGAGAGCAACAGCTACTTTCCAAAAGCTCTCCCATCTCAACGCCTCACGTTCACCCGGATAACAAACGCAGAGCCGTTGCACCCGTCCGCGTGACTCTGCCGCCCCTCCGTCCGGCTCAGGTGAAAGTTTCCTTTCCTCTCGCTGGACTCAACAAACCTCAAAGGCTTCCATCAATCAAAGCTGAAAGCACAAGCGTTTATATCCATAGTGTAGGCCAGCTCAAACTCACTCATCCTCAGACCCCTGAAAGTGCGTCCTCTGGAGGGTCAGCAGCAGGGTCCGGTCTCGGCGGATGTGTTATGAAAATGGCCGTCTCAAGTAGTGTGACTTCCCCGTCAGCTTCCTGTCCCGACCCAGAGCTGACACAGGAGGAGAGGATGGCGAAGAAGAGGGAGTACTGGAGGATAAAGAAGCGGGAGCAGCGAGCGGCTCGGGCAGCCCGGCTGAAGCAGGGACTGTTACAAGCGAGGGCCTTACAGAGGAGGAAGCTCCAGAGGCAGGGGACCGCGGCACCACCCGACAGAACCGACAGAACAGAGAGCGCCCAGCCTCTCCCCGGAAACAGCTTTCCTGCTAAGCCAAATGCAAGTGGGATAAAACAAGAGGCAGCAGTTGACCTAGATTCCCCACCAGAGCAAGCCATCTGTCCAGATATCAAACCCCCAACCCCTCCATCACCCCCTCCAGCGCCTCAGCAGGAGCCTGACCCAGCTCTGAGTGCAGACAGCCAGGCTACCACACTGCTAGCCGTGGCCTCCATGAAGAAACTTCTGGAGGAGTCGCTCAGCACGGTGACAGAGTGTAAAGGCGAGCAGGCTGACGTTAAGATCGAGGACGAGGCTTCAGACGCCGAGCCCAAGCTGATGCAGCTCTTCTTTGAGAAAGACCAAGTGGCTCCGATCGCGGCTGATCTGACTCTGGAGATTAAAAGCTGGCAGGCGGATTCTGATGCTTCAGTACAAGCAGGTTCCCCAAGTCTTAATCTCAAAAACTCCCCCCCAACAAGCGAGCCACCGTCACCCCTTCCTGTCTCCAGCCCGACCTGCGAGAGCTCATCCCAAACCTTCTCAAACTTCATCGTAAAGCCCTCCGCGGACGCCTCCGACGGCCCGCCCTCTCCGCGCAGGACTCAAAGAATCTGCACCAAAAAGACCCTCGCTCAGAACAGTCCGCCAGAGCCGCCGAGGCTGCACCACCTTCCTTTAGATCAAACGCAACCAGAGCAGCGGCCACGCAAGGCGCCCGAGCCGTGCAGGAACCGCAGCGTTCAGTCGCCACAGAAGCATGGCTGCGTGGTGACGGAGCACGGCGGGCTGAGCAGCCTGCAGAGGAAGAGGGAGTACTGGAAGCTGATGAAGAGGCAGCAGAGGGCGCGCTTAAAGGCGGGGCAGAGAGACAGAGCGGGAGACTCGAGCATTCGGTTTTCCCAGAGGAACGTACAGGTAATGTGGAACGTGGGAACAATAGGGATAATGTTTGTTTTTGTTCAACCCTGAATTCAAAAAAGTGGAGTTTAGTAAACGTATGCAGACAGAAGTTGATTTATTTCTCTGTGCATAGGAGCCATTTTAGCCCCTTCAAAAAACAAGGGAAAATATGGAAATATGAGGACGTTTGTTAAACTTGTTTGAGTGTGAACACGGCTGAGTCGTTCTGCACAAACCTGAGTTTGGCATGTGACATAAATATAGAGGAGAGGGGCCTCCTTTAAGTTCTGGACCAACATATGAGCATGTTTCAGACCTTCTGTCTTCATTAATCATGTGTTTGTATTTTTCCTCGCAGGCTTCAGGTGTGGGCGTCATTGACTCCGCTAAAGGTGTTGTTTCTCCAGTTAAACCCGCCCCTCAGCCCAGACCTCCCACTGCCTCAGTGACCTCTGTGACCTCTGCGACCGGTATCCCCACAGTCCTGGTGGTGAGCCCTGCAGCGGTTACTCCTGAAAGCTCACCTGACACGCTGCAGGTCAAAGTGCCCGTTAACAGAGCGTCCTGCTCAGAGCAGAGACCCTTCAGACCCTCACAGGTCGGGGCGGACGCTCTCAGGGCTCCAGAGAATCAGAGACAAACCGCCACACGATCAGGAAAGTGGATTTGTAGAAGCACAGGCGTCGACTCGCCTCCTCCTCTCCCCACCCTAAAGCCCCCGGAAAACCCGCTCACCAGCATCAACCTGCACCCCATCGAACCCCCTCCTCAGGCCCTGAACCCCACCCTAAAAATCCCCAGTGCCCACCTCCAGACCCCCGCACACACGATCCACAAGCTGACCCCGATCAGCACCATGGTCCCTCCGAAGCGTGTCCTCGGGGAGTCTGAGGAGGACTTCCTGAGGAGGAAGAGGGAGTACTGGAGGATCAAAAAGAAGGAGCAGAGAGCGAGGAAGGCCATCAGGGAGAAGGGAGTCACATCAAGGGGATCCTCCAATACCTGGAGGCCCATCCTGCCTGCACAGGAGCTGCACACACAGGTGAGGCACGCGGCGCAGGTCGACGTATTTAAACAGCTGACAGGGTTAAGAGCTTACTGTAAAGTCGATGAGGATCGCAAGACACTTGATCTGGAAAATGTTTGATATGAAAAAAAGCGCAGCACCTAGCGTCTTTATTTTCTGAGCGCTTTGCCTTTTTTGTGCGGCCGCTCCGAACACTCAAGTTGAATATCTTTCAACTTTTCAGAAAGTTGCTGTTGACGTCACCTGCGCTCTTTTCCAAATGTTTGATATTCCCCGTAGTTTTGCCGCCTACAGATCGTTTTCATCCTCCTCGCCTTGGTCTGATCGGGAAATAAACGAACTCAAATATAAAACATGCAGTAAAAATAAACGGAGCAGAGTGGGTCATACAGCGGCCGTTATCAACAGACTGTTGTCATGGAGACAGGACGGACTTGAGTGGTTTTCTTCTCAGAGAACAAACGCTTCATGCAAGCGCTCAAGAGCTTTACTGCCTGGAAAAAAAAAGTGCCAGGTGGACGCGGGGCCTAGTGGAGACAAACAGGCTGAAAACGTACATTAATAAAACCGTTCTGTTTCTCTCTGTCTCCTGAAGGACTCTGATCCGTGGGTGAACTCGTCTGAGGAGTCAGAACATCTGATGAGGTCAGCTGTCACTTTAAAACCAGTTTCTCAGTCTCGTTAATGTCACATAATAATGACTTACTCTGTTCTCTCTCTGTGACAGCCAATCAGACGATACCGACCCTTCATCCTTCTCTTACTCGAACTACACCGCACCTCTGGAAGGTGAGTCATGCTCCACGTCATGTTTACATGTTGAATGTTTTAGATCGCAAATGAAAACAGAACCTTTTGACCTCTTCAGACGAGTCGGAGCTCGTGTTCATGGACTACGAGAGCAGCGGCGCCGAGGACGGTCTGGTCTCCGACGCCGTGTGGAGGAGCAGGTACCTGATGGACTACGACCCTCTGAACCAGCTGCTGGTGTGCATGGTGTGTGGGGAGCAGCAGTACTCTCACAGCCTGGAGGGGGTGAGGGCCCACATCGACGACGCCCACCCCGACACCCTCAACCTGGACCCCGGCGAGCACCAGAGGATCCTGGAGGCCTGGGACGAACAGGTGTCCCAACGAGAGCGCTTCTTCACCAGCCAGCTGCAGAGGAACAGCGAGACAGGTACGCGACGACATGTCGGGGGGGTGGGGGGGGGGCAGGGCAGCCCCGTTTCCTCAAACGTTAGGGCGTTGTGTAAGAAGCGGGGTAGTTATCGGCACATTACGCAGGAGCAGAACTTGATTCTAATTTTACAAATCTGTCTGATTTATTCTGCAGAGACGGAAAGAAACTGAGCTGCAGACAAGACAACTGACGACCATGATCCAGGAGGCCAAACCCCCCACCCTGAATGCGTCTTATTTATACTTCATACTTATTTATTTTTACGAGCTTCATAAAACTCATGAGAAGAAAATGCTGTTTGAGGAACGATGACCAAAAAGAGCTGCTTTACATCGTTTCTTAACCCGGGCTGTGATGTGTTTATCAAAGTTAGCATGGACTTTATTTATAAAGAGGTGTCCGTAGTGTTGCCATGGTAACTGATTTCTAAACCTCGATATGATTTATAGTCAAAATCAAAAGATGTCGAAACTCGTTTTGTCACCACGGCTTCAACAATAGAAGTCCTCGGCAAACCATATCGGATCAAACTTCGGCACACTGTCTCTACTTTGCACAAAAGCATCACATTGTCAGCGTATTTATGCAGTTTGTGATGTCACAGAGAGAAGAAGAGTTTAACGTTTAAGTTGCCCCCATTTTATAAACAGAGTGTTCATTTTAGAGACGGGGAATACAATTAAAACCGGGAGCCTGTGTTTGAAATATTTTTGAGTTAAAAAGATGTAAAGGTGCAAAACATTTCTTCATCCTGCAGCCGGTGAACAGGTTGTTGACACATACACCTCACAGCAGGAGACTATCCCTGTCAGACAGGAGGGGGGGGGTCTCCTGAGGTCAAACGTGATGTAAAAAAAAAAGACGAGGAAGTGTCGAACGAAGCAGCAGAGTCCTCTATACGACACTATAATGAGAATATGTGTCTTTCTATCAATGCTACGTGTAGTTGAACAGAATCTCAATGTGAACTAAAGAGTGGAGTAGAACATACTGGAGAACAGGAAACATAATGCAGCAGGTTCATTAGAGCACGGAGATGGTAGAGGTGGCGTGCAGACAGTCTATGGTCGTGCAGCGATCACAGGGAATAAACGTCACCACCCCCTCCCACTCGCTCCAGGTGAATTCTCCTGATTATATCCTGCTGCGTTCTCACATCAGCTCACTCTGACTTTCTGCAGAATAAATACGAGGAGGCTGGAGGAGAAACTCCAGGTGAAGAGAGAAACATTCAGCTGTTTGTGTTCACACACGACGTTCAGCATGGAAATATCAGGAGTTTTTCAGGAGTGTGAAAGTCCTGTAAGTGTGACGTCACTCTCTACAAACACACCAGACTACATTCACAAAAGGTCTTTTTACCTCACAGGACACTGGAGCTGTTGCTCTACCACTGCCTCTAGCTTTGAGTTTGTTTGTGTCTTCATGTGACTTTTTAATCTAGATAGTTAGTTTGGATCCAACAGGATATTTTCGTAGCTCAAAGTAACATAGACAATAGATCGATAGAGGCAGCTGTAGGTCGAGGACTTCCTGTCGTTTGTGACGTTAAATTGATGTTTTTGTCAGTGGGGTTTGGTGGTGGCTGAATCCTTCCCAAAACTTTTAAGTTTTTAAGAAATTTAGTCCCCAAATGTGTAAAAAAAAGAAAAAAAAAGGCTCAGGTTGGTGAACTTAAAGTTCCCTTTTAAGATGTGACCGTTCTAATTTAAAGACACACTGACTCTGTGGAATCTAATGTTGAGGTTAAATAACATTGTGTCGGCCCTGTAACAGATCAATCAAACACTTAAGAGTTGACTGACTCTTTCTGTTTTGTAAAAAGGTTTCCCCGCTCTGCTGGCACGATGCGTTCAGGTCCTCGACTGTTGTAGACTTTTATAGCTCCTGAATCTTTGCATGAACATTTTTTTCTGCGTGCGTCTGGTTCTGCAGTGTGCAAACAAACAAACAAACAAACAAACAAACAAACAAACAAACAAACCCTGAAACCTTACGGACGTCAGACCTCTTTATACCTTTTTTTTATTTTACTCCACAGTGAAAAAATGACCTCCTGCACTGTAAATACTGAAGTGGTTTTGAGATGCCAAATGTTTCCTTTGACTGTGCTGTTCATCACTTTATTTATTATTTATTGATATCTGGTGTTCTCACGCGTGTAGATAGTTCCATGTTAGCTCTTCTTCTGTGACTGTCGACGCTCCAAAGGAAGAACTTACTGCATGATATGTAGAAAAAAGGACGCTCCGTTGTGCATCAGAGACGAAACCCTTGAATGCATTCCCGTGTTTTTCTATGATTTTTTATTATGACGAGTGTGATGCTGATATATTGTTGTGTTTGAGCACAAAGCTGCCTGCAGCTGGTTTCACCTCTGAGAATGTAACTCCGACATGTTTACTGGTTTAAAGGGAATGTTCTCGATGCCTTTCAGTAATAAAACTTTTCTACCTTTGGGAAGAGTCTCTGCTCGTTCTAAACTCTGTAAAGACCTTTGAGTGATTTAGTGCTGAACTGTTTGTTTGATAAACGTTTGAGTCAATAATTGTTTCTCAGAATATGTTAGGGATCGACAAATGTTTGCTAAGTTAAAGACAGGGTTGGTCATTTCCTCCAGATCCACTTTTTCAGATTCTGGTTGAACTTGTCTTTAGGTCCTGACAGAAATTAATAACTCATATTCTCTGAAAAAGTAACAAAGAAAATCTGTCATCTGTAGCAGTTGTAAGCCTGTAATAATTTCAACCAATGTCTGCCACGAGGTACCAATCTGATGAATGAACCAATCAGACGCCTCCCTGTCTCCCTGCTCGTTTTCTACCTCTTGTGTGCTCTAGCTCACACTCAAAGCGCGTCACTGATGACAGAGTTTATACTGTGAGTTTAATTACCGCTGAATGAGACATGAGATGACGTAGTTTCTACACAATGCAAGAGATGAGCTGAGGTTAAGTGTCTTGCCCAAGGACACGTCAGTGGCTGCAGGATCCGGGGATCGAACCCCCGACCTTCCAGATCCACGGCCGACACCGTTGATGAACATTTTCTTGCTCATAGTTCAAATCATGGCAAGAACGAACAATTTCCTTTAGAAGCGCTTTAGAAAAAATAAAACCGAACTTGCCATTTCACAATCAAACAAGTTTGTTTTACACCGTTTAATTAACATTTCTGTTTTGGTTTGAACTCTAAAGACAGTGAACTTTTATTAACAGTTTTTTTTAAATATCAAATCATCATCGAGTCTCGTTTGACTCCAGGTGAGGGGAGATCAACTTCACCTGAGTCACAGTGACGCTGATTGCAGAGCTCCTCTCTGATTGGACCGTGACAGTTTTGGGGCACCAGCAGACTTCCTGGTCTGACGTTTTGATGTTTCCAGTTTTAACCAGCAGAGGGCGTTTGATTATCTACTACACTACTGTACAGAGTGAGCGTGATCTAAAAACTCTCACTAACATTCAAATAATCAGTGAGTATGTTCTTCTTGACTACAACAGCTTTTATACACAAGGGGAGGAGCCGGCCGTCCCGTCCATGTAAACACAGCTCTAACAACAACACAGCCAGCGGGACTCGAGCTTCTCACTCATGGTAGACAGTCATGACTCAGAGACACATTTACACAGGATACACTGGATTAATGATATATTTATGTGGAACATGTTGCACATTCTTCCTTTAAAAACTGAAAATATGTTTTTTTCCTATTTTTAAATCCTGTAAATTCTCCATAAACCAGCGAATCTAAATGAGGACGTACAGAAGGTTTTTAAATTACATTTATTCGATCAGGTAATATACTTTATGGTCTTCTGATCAGCTGGTATCCAAGCTCCTCACATGTACACTGACACACATTTATACCACTCAGTCTTTTGTTTCTCCATCAGTCTAAAAACCGTCTGCCTGCTGTCACTGACTCCTCCTCCTCCTCGGCTCCTCCTCCTCTGTGACCTCGCCCTCCTCTCTCGGGGTCTCTGGGTTCGCTGTGCGCTCGTGTTCTGACTCCGTGTCCTCGGCCCCCTCCAGCTCTTTGGGCCCGGCCTCGAGGCGGAACAGCGTGGGGACCTGACCCAGGATCGGGTTGTTCTGCTGGAGTCCAGAGATCCACACGTTCAGGGTGGACTGGTCGCCCCGACCCGTCATACACATGGCGAAGACAGGACCCTCGTCCACTGCGAACAAGACACACAAGGGACAGCTTTAAGACTCGCTCAGATTCTTAAATGTAACGCCATCAAACCTGAAGGTGTATTTTGCTCTTTTTTAAATTTACATTTCCTGATTTGTTAACGGTGAGCTGCACATGTGAACGCTAACGGGCGATTGTTTTACCCTGACTTTACCTGCCAGCACCCGCCTAAGGTTTTCTGCATGAAGACGGGATGAGCCAATGAGAACGCAGCAGGAGGCGGTGACGTCAGTATTTTCATCTCAGCTCTGTTGATTTTGTGAATGTGTCAAACTACGCGTAGCATTATGAGCATATGAAGCTAAAAACAGTCATTGTGCTTCGTCCGCCCCCTGACGCCTCCTCCTCTCCCGCTGTGACTGTGACGTGCTTGTTAGGATGAGAAAGGCCGCCGTGTCCAGTGCTGGCCGTGCACTCAGCAGCGTTTAGATGTGAGAGGAAAAGCGCTGCACTTGCGTCCTGTCTCTATGACAACAGTCTCTTCAAAACGGCCGCTGTATGAGCGTCACCGCGCTGCTCTTTTTACTGCACGTTTTATATTTGAGATCGTTTTTCAGGATGTTGTCTCCTGTCTCCTGTCTCCTGGCGACCGCCTGCTGCTGCAAACGCTCTCTACTCATTGGAAACAATTTAAAGAAGACGCTCTGTGGAAGACGCAAGGTGGACACGGGGACTAAGTCGGGAAGATTTCAGGGTTAGTCTGTGTGTGTCAGATATCTTACAATCCTCCACGTCGAAGCTCTCCTCGTCCCCAAAGTCTCGATCCAGGTCCAGGTCCAGCTGCAGAGGATAGTCCAAACACCTCTCTGGATCGTAGGGCTCCTCTACCTGCAGGGGGGGGGGGGGGGATACTACGATATCAATAGATTCAAAACGACGATACATCTTGCTGTATTTAAATGAGCGTTGGTAAAAGTACCTTCCAGGTCAAATTTGAAAAATAAAGCTCCCCACCTTCTCCTCAGCAGGAGTGGGGTCCGCTCTGAGGATGTAGTAGTACACACACTTCTTCCTCAGCCACAGCGGGAACGGACCCTCCACAAACACGGGCTTGCTCGGGTTGTGTTTGGACAGAAGCTCCACCTGATCCGGACTCTGGGTCCCTGCAGTCACCACGGGAACGACAGGAGACACAGAAGATGAGACCAAATGTACGGCCAAGAATCCATCTTTGAGCTAAGTTAACTTTCTAATTTAAAGAATGACAGACAGCTGAAGTGAGGGATGAGCTTTTGTTGTAAAAACAAAGAATATAGAAGTAGAAGCTAACAGCAGGACTCGTAAAGGTCAGCGGACATCAAAAGATCAAAGATACAGGAAAGTGATGGAGACGTGTTTCAAACGGTAACTCAGGTGTTGCTAAGCGGTAAACATTTGAAACCTGTGAACGACTCAAACATAGAAAACCGTTTCCATACCGACGACATGTGGCAGCGTGACTTCCTCTCCGCTCTCGGTGACGTCTGTACACGGCATCTTCAGGGACGAGAAGACAAACACAGATAAATGTTATTTATGTCAAAGATGAGGACGTTAAAGAAGAGAGAACAACGGCTTCTCTTGAGCCCACCGCCTCGACTTCAGAGTGCACAGCGCTTCTCACCGGTTACTGTTGCTAGGATACGAAAGAGCAGCACTTCCGCCTCCATCTTTAGTGACCGTTGAGTCCGTTTTAAATTTCCCTGTTTGCTTTTATTCAAGAAGAAAATCAAACGTGTAAAAGAAATCGTGTCCTGGCATTACCGCAGCTCTACCCCTGAAACTGTATCGAGAATCATTTACCCAGCGTCCTTTGGGTCAAAGCCCGCTTCAGACCACCACTTAAAGCCGCGATAATTACGCCCCTGTGACGCTTCGCCTTTAATCTGAATGAGGACTCAATAGGCTTTTACATCCCATGGGAACTTGTTTTATAATTCCAGGAACTGTTGGAACCCTCCCCCTTTTTTATTGAGTCTGCACCTCGTGGAACTACAAACTGTTAAGGAACAAACTCTACACTACTACAAACTACAAAGGAACCTTTTTTAGCTCCTGCTTCAGGGTAGGTACTCTGCACGGTGTGGACCCCAGAACTGTTTGGTCCAAAGACACCTAATCAAAAAAGGGGGAGGGTTCCAACAGTTCCTGGACCTATGAAAAAGTTCCTGCGGCCCAAAAATGCCTAAAGGGACCATTAAATGAAACTTAGATCCTTTGTGAACAACGAAAACCGTTTTTGTTTTAATATCCCAAATAAAAATGTCATACAATTTTAAAGAAATTCACCTATTTTCATGCCGGTGACGAAGTTGATATCAGAAGTCCCACCTCTTTTTGTAAATTTTGATTTGGTGACATCATCAAGCTCGGCTGTGATCGCAGCGACAATAAACAGCTCACATGGAGGGCGTCGACACCGAGCGCTGAAAACTCTGAACTGTCGACGAAGTAAGTGGACTCACAGAGTCAGCCTTATGTTCTCCACAGAGTCGACCAAAAGCTATTCCTGTTCTAAATGCACTTCAACAAACACTTTTATCAACCGCTCGCTGTGTTTTAGAGGTTTTGCAAGGTCGATTTTTTAAGACTTTGGTCCCTTTCCACCGTCTGTCTAACTGCTGCTAACACATCCAGAGTCCAGCTCCTTGATCAACACCCAGACAAAAGTTAAATCTCCAGCAGAAGTTCTCACTCGTAACTCGTTCTCACTCATTTTCCTGAATGTTTGTTAGTTGTTTTCTTGAAATCTGACGAGTCTGACCTGGTAAATGGTGACTTCAGCGTCCCGGTCGTTAGCGATACGAGTCAGGCTGAGGCGCGCCAAGTCCATGGGGTCTTCGGGCAGCTGCTGAGGGACGGGGAAGGGGTTCAGGTTTTTGAATTTGGGGAACCAGTACATGAGACGCTGGTACTTCCTTATGGGGTGACTTTTCTCTCCGAATATCTGGACCAGCAGCACTTTGGTCTCCACATTCGGTAAGATTCCTAAAAAAAACAAAAACATTTCAACTTCAGAGAGAAAACAAACTGTCTCAATTCCAAAGCTTTCCAGGAATTCCAGGAGCATCCTGAAGTCTAAATCAGACCCACCGTAGTTCTCCATCTGCTCCAGGACCTGCACGCCACACTCCTGCTGTCGGGGGTAATGGTTGAACATCCTCTGGATGTAGTTTCGCGGCACGAACACCTCTTTGGGGAAAACGTCCAGCAGCTTGTTGTAGACGGCGAGGTCTCGCTCCACGCCGAACTCCTGCATCTTCGCCAGAGCGGCGTAGATGAACTCCACGTGGCCTCGCCGCCTCACGTCCCGCTTCATGAAGACTTCCACCACTTTGTTAAATGTCGCTTTAGACTTGGCGTCTTGGGAAATCTGCTCAAACAGGCCGTCCTGCGTGACCAGAGATCTGTTCTTCTCCTTGTCAAACTCTTTGATGAACTCAGTGGGCGGAGTCTTTGCGCGCGCCGGGCTGCCATGGAAACGCCTCAACACCTAGAAGCCACAAGTACTTCTGTTAGTATATTTTAATTAGGAAGCAGAAATATTAAACATCGTGCACATTCAGGGCCTGACACACAAAATGATTGTACGGCTTTAGCGCTCCTGAAACCACATGAGACCCCGTCTATCTCACAGACAGCGTAAAGGGTTAAATGCTCCCCCACCTGCGCTGCGGAGCAAACGGCGTCTCTGTGCTTCTCTGCTGTGTGTATTTAAATGAGCCATCATGCCGTCATTTGGAGGGAGACTGTCCTCTTTCTATTTAAATCAGCCTCATTGTAAAACGGGTCTAACTCACAAACAAAAATGAGCGCCTGCTGAGAGTTGGTGGTAACTGCGAGATGTGACGCCCTCTTTTTGACTTCAAAATAAAAGCTCGGTTCTGCTTCGATGTGTGATACCTCCTTTTTTTCTATGCATGCGATCATCATTAGATTATCGATCATTTGAATGGAATCAGGCTGCTATGTGTGGAGAGATTTTACCTGGTGCTTGGTGTTGTGCAGCACGCTGGGTTGACTGGAGGAGGCTGACTGGAGTCCAGCACCATACTGGGCAGCAGCTCTGACTGACTGACCCACCAGTCTGAGAGTCTGCAGCTGCAGCAGGCAGCGAGAACACTTCATGGTGGAGACATCACAGAGACACACGGGAGACTGCAGAGGAGCAATACACATGACATGGACAGGATTTAACCATGCAGAACCCCAGTAAGAAAAGTGAAGATTTTCCAACAAGGGTGACGTCAAATGATTATGAAAACAGCTTAAACTGTTACCAAAATATATTTTATTAAATTAATGTCCTTTGGATTTGTGGTAGCCGAACAAAAGAGCTGACTTTTTTGATTAAGAAAAAGTCTTTAGTTGACTTATATCCCATTTGTTTTATATCCTGGAGTAAAGAAAACATTAAACTAACACAGTTCTGTACGAGGTTTCGCAGACATGAGGTTGTCTACGGGTGAAATACTAATTTATGTAATGATTTATTTATAATAACAACTGTTCTATTTAGTACATAACAAATATACACATCACATAAACGCAATAACCCTTACTTAATAAACAACAGTGATGGTGACGAGGGTATGAAGAAATAAGTCCCCTTCAGAAATCTGTCTCCTTGGACGCCTCCATGTTGAAGAGCCGGCTGTACATCCGGGTCCTGTAGGAGCTCGCTTCCCCTAAACAACAGAAACATGAGCTGAGATAATTGTTCCGCGGCTCCTGTGTCTGCAATGGTACAGATTTTTGAGTTGTTTATTGTTTTGTTGATAAATTAAAATGTGACTCTGCTGTCTGTATATTTTGGCACTTTTTTTGTGGTACAAACGGAGTCGTAATCGATAACCTTGTCAAGTGGAAGCAAAGAGGAGTACACGCCCAATACGTATTAAATTTGAAGGTTTATTTAAGCAAATTGGTAACAAATGAAGGTTTAAATGTCGTATATAAAGGTTGTTTTAAGTCGATTATTGGTCGTTTTGAATATCAAGATATGCTTGTATTACACCACCCTGCCGCGAGGTGGCGACAAATATCTTCCCAACTGATAATACCTTTATGTATCTGATAGGCGCGGAGGTGAAGCCTGGAAAAGTTGTGTTTGCACTCCTCAGGTAAGTAAGTGGAAGTTATTTATTGAGTGTAAGCGTCTTCAACAGTTTGAGAGGAATAAAAAATGAAACTTTCGACATTAACAACAACGAGACTCAGCCATGAGCTCAACACGCTAGGGCGCTGCGAATATCGTCAAGCCTGCCAAAATGAGGCAAAGTACTTCCGGTGTGTACTTTAAACGTTTTGATTTGGGGCTTTTTATTTTATTATTATTATTTATTTACTCTTATACCGGTAGTAACATTTATTTCATGCTATCATTAAATTCTCAACTGGCTTAGGAAATTATTAAAAGTTTTTTTTTTTTTTTATTAAAAAAATAAAATAAAAGCCAGTTAAGTAGTATTATTTACCTGGTATCTCCTAAACACCCACTTGTTTCCAGTAAAGATTTTGGTGTACTTTTCAGTTTAAAACTATTTTTAACTGCTTTTTATCCTGTAAATATCACAATGAACTTACAAGGGACATACATACATTTATTTTACTCAGTTTTCCGTGTTCCCTGGTTGTTTTCTCAATGAATTGACTTTGTGCAGGCTGGTTTTTAAGGAAGCCTTCAGCGGATATGCATCCTACAATTTATTTTGTTCCATTTCGCACATAATTACAATCAATTTTGTTTGTTTTCTTCAGAACTCAACTTATTTTTCTCGTTATCTTGTGATTAAACACTGGTTTCTACCCTGACCATAAGTGCATTTCAGCCAGTCAGGCTTTCACAAGATCTTGACAAATCAACCTTTTTATTATGAGATAACGACATAAATAAATTGAGCTCGTTATTACAGGAAAATGGAGCCAAAAATCAAATGTTTGAATGTATGTCCTCTTAGGGCTTCTGTGCTTATCATAATCAGTGGCTGTGGCATAGGGTCTGTTGGGGCCCTATGTAAAAATTAATTGGGGGGGCCCTCCAACCAGCGTTCTTCACCATTCACCATTATTTTTGCCAGTCTCCTGACGCTTACTCCTCTCTCCCTTTTTCCAGTTTCTGTTTTCTCTCTTATAGACGGATAATTCCTCTTTATTTTTCTTGTTTGACTTTCAAGCACAAACTTTGGTTTTCACAGCAGCAATGCATGCTTAACGCATAATGCAATGCTCAGCAGGGCGACGAGAGTGAGTGCTGTCAGATGGGGACCCCTTAGGGAGGTTTCCTACTGCAATGGGAAACTTTTCCACACTTTGTTTAAAGTTTGTGAGCCCTCAGGGGCCCCTTACTGGTCTGGGGCCCCAAGCTGTTGCCTGCCTTGCCTGTTGACAAGCAGCACTTCTAATCATAATGAACTGTCCATAATATATTTAAACTGTAGGCCTATGAATGCAGACATCCAGTTTGCACTTTCAGTTTTGTTTCATAAATTCTAGACTTTTATTATAAGGATGACGCGCTCATGTTTTATTGTGAAAACTGCTTCCGGTGTTATTGTCGTTAACTTTGGGCTGTTTGATGGGAGTCCCCCGAGCAGTGTGTGACTTCTGACACTCCTCTCTCCCTCTCTCTCTCTCTCTCTCTCTCTCTCTCTCTCTCAGCATGGAAAACACACCTCAGTGCAGACTTTCCTCTTAGACAAACTTCACACAATTCAAACTCCGGATTATGGACTCTTCCACCAACAGTTTGGGTGAGTGAAGCATGGAAACCTGCGTGCTGTTTGTGTTTCTCACTGTTTGTTTACTGCCAGCGTTATGGAAAGTTGTCAGACTCTTCGGATATGACTCTCACATCGTTATGGAGGGAACACTGCTCCGAACATCTTGCGAAAAAGTTTCCAATAGCTGTTTATTTAATTTTCTGCTAACGTACATAACATGGACAACATTAGTAAGAGTAGGCTATATTCAAAAAGGGTAAACTCTCCGGCTTTGTTCGGCATGCTTTCCATCTTTATTTTACATGTACATCTGTCATGAGACCGTTTTTAATTTGATAATGCTGATTTCTCGCAGTGCTTTGCTGCAGCATTTCTTGGCTTATTTCAGTGGAAAAAAAGACAGACAGGCTTCATAGTAATGTTCACTTTTAAGGAAGTAGAGAATATTTCTTGAACTTTTGGCTCCCCAGCTTCAGTTTATTCTTTAATGAACGTCCAGATTTCTGCAGAGTTAGATGGCGCACTTGAGTGTCGTTGCAGGCAGTGTTGCGACACGCATTTGCGTAATACGTGTGTATGTGTGTGCATCACATCCTGGTGCATTAATAAACATCTGACATTTACATTTTCTGCAGCTGCCGAGTTTCCCTTGCAGCGCCCGACGGATTTGGACTCGGATCCAAACGCGGGCTGGAGTAAAATATGAGGCGTGACTGCAACTGTAGTTCCTGTGTTTCTTAATCTGGTTGTGGCTGATGTGAAGGGGCTGCAGAGTTTGTTATACTTCATGGAACATTCAGTAGTTGTCAAAATCAGCTTTTTTTTGTAAATGAGGTTTGGTGCATTGAAAATGTCAGACGAGCAGCAGCGTGTTTACAAACAAACATCATTATACAGTGTTTGTACAACATGTTGCACCGTGTGACTTTTGAACGTCATGATTATGCACACATGTTTGACTCATGAATTAAAATAATAGTGTTCACATCTTGCTCTCTCTGCTGTGTGTTTAACCGACGCTGCTTCACAAAGCTGCTTTTGTTGCACGTCTGCAGGCCCTCGCTGTCCCACCTTGTGTGCTGATGTTGTGTTTACTTGTCTTGTTAAACGATGGGGCGGCGAGGCACAAGGGAACAGTAAACATCACATGCGGATGTGCTTCAGCATCTGTGAGGAAGGCTGCTGTGAGAGAGAGAGCGCTGCAGGGGAGAGAAGAGTAAATCTCTCTGAGGCTGCAACACCTCCTCTGTCTTTATGAGTATTTATCTAAACTCAAGATTCATGAGTAATGTGTGTGTGTGTGTGTGTGTGTGTGTGTGTGTGTGTGTGTGTGTGTGTGTGTGTGTGTGTGTGTTTCACCGTCAGCTGACTGGATTTTTGAGAAATCAGATGATGTGGAGTTACTGGTTTCTGTGCAACGATAACAATTTCACAATTTTTCTCCACTTCTAATGTCCAAAATATGTGCCCACAGTTTGCCAAAAGCTTTGCTTAAAAGTTGAATTTACCAAAGTTCAAGTTTAGGAGAAGAATCTGACTTGGCTTAGATATCACAACGTTAATAAAAAAAACACTGGCGGTTCAGTCAAACGGTTTCACAAAGTATATAAAACATGCACATTATAAAGTAGTCAGACTGATGTGTGATGCAGGGAATGATTTCATTTCAGCACTTTGCACCATAAAATCAGATATCTCATGTTGTCGTCAGTTTAAACCAAAGCAGCTGAAATCCTGAATCATGACTCTCAGGGTTGCGGTTGTCATCGGTCTCACTTTTCTATTCGATCTGATTGCGAGCATCCTGTCAATGATTCCATATCACGATTGGTTGCATCCTCCATGTTCTATACTCCTGCACACGAGACTGTAAATTATTCAGAGAGTTCTTTAGACATCAAAGTGAAATAGTGGACTTTGACACATTTGATGTGAAGTTAAATCTGGTGCAGCGTTATGAAAATCTCACATTTGTTAAACGAGCAAACATACATAATACCAGAATACTGCTGCACGATCTCAGCATAAAAAGGTTTTCAGCATCCAAGTTTACATCCATGTGTACCCGGAGGAAGAAAAAGACTTTGTCTACTTTTACATGGCGTTCATTCCTCTCTGACTTGCATGTGTTTAAAAAAACCCGATTTGATCGGTTGGTGAGAGCGTCACGTTCAACAACAACAACTGTCTTTAGTTTAAACAATGAATAATAAAACTGGTTAAAACGCGAAGAGGAGGGGACGCCGGTGGTACAGTGGTTAGTGCGCGCACGCCTCATGTATGGAGGTTGTAGTCCTCCAAGTGGGCGGCCCAGGTTCGAATCCCCCTCTCACTCTCTCTCTCTCCCTGATTTCTGACTCTGTCCACTGTCCTGTCTCTACAATAAAGGCACAACACGCCCAAAAATAACCTTAAAAAAACACATAGGTGGACACTGAGACTGATAACATTGTTGTGAAGTGTGTGACGTTAAACATGCTTTGCACACACACATAGGACAGGACACACACACACACACACACACACACACACACACACACACACACACACACACACACACAAACAGGATCTGTGGTCATGCACTGAAGGAGAGATGTCCCAGAGAGGGAGCTGCACATGAAAGACTTCTGAGATGTTTCGGGGTTCAGTGTTTTGCTCATTGGCACCTCTCCAGCTACCGGACCAGTCTCCAGACTTTGGTCTGTACCGGGACTTGAACCTGCAGCAGACTGAGCTTCTGCAGCTGCTGGTTATTACGTCATTAAGAATAATGTCAGGGTGTTCCAGCTTTGATTACAGCCTGTGTGGATGTCAGACTCTCTCTCTGTGATGTAAAGACTTACGATGACAACATGATGACATAATAAAGAACACCAGCGACCTCCTTTAATGGGATCCTCTCTTCACTGTGAACAATCAGATGTGGGACAGAGTGCAGGTTGTGCAGAGATCAGCAGGAAGTTACATCATTTTTTACAGAGCGTTGTAAAACTTCTTTTCAGAGGATCAGTCGAGTTCTTCTTCTGGAGTCTGAAGAACGACGGTCGTGGTTTCAGTTTGTTAGAGTGACTCTGAGGAGAAGATGATAGTCTGAGTTTAATTTGACGGCATGAAAATGGTGTGAGAGCGTGAAAATGTACGTTTGCTGAGTGAGTGAGCCGTGCTAGTTGTTGGCAAAAACAATAATTTTCCAGATTTATTGCGGTAAATTCAGACTTTTACGATGTGTCTGTTGCTAAAGCTGACATTGTGATAACCATAAAATGGCAATTTATTGTTGCAGCCCTCGTTGAGACTCTTTCTCCACGGACGTGAAAGCCCTAATTTACTGCAAACAAATAGCATCACTTCCTTTGAGCCAGAAAAGAGCTGCAGCCTCCAAACACTGAAGCTTTGTGCCAGATAAATGTTAGTGTTTATACACACACATGCATCAGTCATTTTTTTAATAGTTATTTTGTTGTGCAATCACACACGAATCAAAAGACAAACTGCCGTGTTGTGTTTGGCTGCTGGACGCTCTTGTCATGGATTGAAAAGCAGAAATGCATCGTCTGCTCACAGGTGTTGATGGGGTGGTGAACCTCAAACAAACTGCGGGGGCTGACGTACGAATCGCGACAGAAAACAAAACAAGGAAGCAGATTTTTTTTCCATTCTTCTAAAATTAGAAACTAATAAACCACAACATCTGTCTTGTAACACAGAGAAAAATGCTCTGTTTCAAATGTGCTCTCCTTGTGATGTCACAGTGGGATTCTGGTAAAAAAGAATACCCTCCCCTCCCCTCCCCTGATATCTCCACCCATGGACTCCACCCCCAGCCTAGAACAAAAGTTTTGTGCAGGTCGGCCATTTTTATTCTCTCTACAGAGGAGTGATGTCTACCAGGAAAACTCAGGGGGGGGGATCATTACATTTAAAGAGACACACACACCAAAATGGAGCGTTCTGAGAGAGCTGGTTTATGCAGGGTCACAAACCTCCTCTGGTGCTTGATTCATGTTATATTTTGACCAAAGCACAGCACAGATGTTTCATTTAGACCACAGGGGACTGTTTGAAAAGGTGGAGAAGGGGGATAATATGTCCTCTTTAAACGCTTGACTTCTTGACATGTGGCAAAGGTCAGAGGTCAAAACCAAACCCAAGGCCACTGCAACGAGGACTACGGCCTCCGTACATGGGGTGTGCGACATACCCGCTAGGCCATACGGCACCAACTCTGGTTTGACTGTACTCTCACATACAGACAAACAAACTGACAAACAACCCCTCAAGGAAATGTTTCACAAAGGTTGCGGCTTTCTGATCTGTGACTCAGGATGTTGATCCTGTGTTTTTATGTCTGTGGTGATTCTTAAAGATGTTTCAAAGTTAATCAAATGATGCTGTTACAGATCTCAGCCGTGTAAACGTTGCCCTTGGTGCCTGGAGGAGCGTGGGAAGAGAAAGCGTCTCTCTGAGGTGACGCTGCTCTCGGTTTCACTCCTCAGATTCTGGTGCAGGGGCGTGCAGGAAGTATAGGGGCGGCGAGGCGTCACAATCAAAGAGGAGAACTAAATGCAGAGAGTGATGTACTCTGGGACAGACGGCGTCTGTAGGTGGTTCAGGTCATCATGCAGGTTAGAGTCAAAGAGAATGAGTGGGTGGCCGTCAGAGAATAAGCTGCATGTGATTTCAAAGTGCCTGCTGCAGGAGAATCTGATGTTTTAACACGCTTTACATGCAAATAGCAGACATTTGGAGACGTGGCAGCCCGACGACAAACAGATCAAAAGAAAAAGAGGAACGCCAGCTTGGCTAATTATATCTGCTTCCTCTCTGCTCCTGGCTCTGCTCCTGCTGGGATGAAAAGGGACGTTTTTGTAAACTCGAGCATCAACCAGTTGGACGAGAAAGTCTGCAGAGCTGAGACTTCACAACAGACTCCCCCGAGTCCAAGAATGTGTGGCTGTGCAGCTGTCAGGCAGCCAGCCTCCCACAAGACCTGGAACAACCCGGAGCCTGCAGTCCGAATCAGACACAAGATCTGTTGCTCGGCTTTGGAATGAAGTGTTCCTGCATCTCTTTTAGGGTCATTAGAGACATGAGGCTTTCGATCTGACAGGAAACCAAACCGTCTCAGGCGGTGCATTCACATGTTTGAGACGGCGCTCCAGAAAAAACGTGTTTTCTGCTGAACTGAGCACATTTATTTTCCTCCTATTTCGCCTGCTTGATTCATTTATTTTTCCTGCTACCTGTTAATGGCTCAGTAAACTGTTGGCTGGTGAAAGTGCCAACTGTGACGAGACGGCAGCCACAGTGTCACCTTTTTATCGTCTGTCTGACTCACCAAAGTGAGGTTAATTGTCCGTGGATCATATCCAACAATGAGGGGATAACTAACTGATCCTAAGATAGGAGCCACATGCAGCACATTAAACACAAAAACATTTAAATGCCTTGAACAGATTCCCAACACAAAACCAAAACAATGAACCTTGTCAACAGATCTCATGTCTCTCAACATTCCCTTTTTGTATTTGAATGTATTTCTGGTATGTATAAAAGTTTGACTATGGTCTTAAAGTTTCTGCACCACAGGTTTGCCCTCAGGTGTTTATCTGAGGCAATAAGAAGAGTTAAGAGTCTCTTGTCTGCTATGTTTGAAATGCATTCATGCACCATCGCCAGTCAGACCTTCTGCAGGCTCGTTGTTTCTGTGCAGGAATGTCAGATCCAGCGCCTTCCCTGGAAACACAGACACACTTTCAGACGAACAGGACACTCAAAATGCCAAACGGCGTGAGTCATAACGAGCGTTTTTCACCCTGATTCTGTCGTCGTGTTCACACCGTGGTTGTATGGACCGATGCAGGCTGAGTATTAACCAGAATTCCAGTTCATTGGATGCGGATCAAATTCCTGCTTCCCATGAGCTGTTGCCAAATAGAGATGAGTCACCCGCAGTGTTGGCTCGTAACTGAAAAATGAAAACAAGAAAAGCAGACGTTCAGAGGAGAGGGCGGGAAAACACTTGAGCATGCACATACGTGTGTGTGTGTGTGTGTGTGTGTGTGTGTGTGTGTGTGTGTGTGTGTGTGTGTGTGTGTGTGTGTGTGTGTGTGTGTGTGTGTGTGTGTGTGTGTGTGTGTGTGTGTGTGTGTGTGTGTGCAGGTGTGTGTGTGTGAAATTTTGTTTGTTTACGTGGATTTGAGAATAATCTGGATTTAACCAGAACTGAGCTTCCTGCAGTGATCCAAACTTTAGATTCATTAGATTAGAGTCATAAGTTTATTTTTGGTTTGTGGTAACAAATGATGATTTCCTGCAGGAGCAGATTGCATTGAACGTGTTGAATCTGACCTGCAGAAGTTACGGTCCAAACGAGTTTCTGACGCCTGCAGCTTGGACTACAGGATTTTTTAAAAACGATCAGGCACAAGAGAAGAATCTCTCTTTGTAGATTTATTTTGGGGCTTTTTATGCCTTTATTTGAAAGACTGGACAGTAGATAAAGTCAGAAATCAGAGGGAGACAGAGAGGGGGGGGGGGGGGGGGACGACGACGAAGACCAAGCAGCAACCTGCACTTTTACAGCGGTCCTTAGCGGTGCCCGCGGTGGCAGGTGTGCGTGACACACATTCAGCTCATCGAGCTCTTTGACTCCGAGCCATTCAGGTTGAGAGCGACAGAAAAAAACCAAAGCAATGTGCCAGAGAATGATGCATGCACTTTTAGAGACAGCCTCAGGTGGACACTCTGGGAACTGCAGTTTTTGACATTTCTTTGTCGGCTTCATTTCTGTCCTTGCTTTTTCTTTTAATAATCTGTAGTGACTTGAACATGAAATTCAGAGTGCTTAGACTACAGCAGCACACACACACACACACACACACACACACACACACACACACACACACACACACACACACACACACACACACACACACACACACACACACACACACACACAGTCTGCAGAGGAGCACAGTAGTCCGAAGGAGTCATATTTTTAGTCTGCTGTGTATTAAAATGACTGCTGGTCACTGAGAGCATCCTGGCGTGCACTTTGACAGAACAGATATAAATAGATGTGACAGATGGTGAAGAAGCACTCAAACAATCTGATTTCATTTAGTGTCAAACGTTAGCTCCCTGTTAGTGCCACTGCTGCTCCCATCAAAACCAGACGATAAAACACTTGATTCATCCAGTTTATGTGTAAAGGCAGCCCTCTAAGTGCAGCGACCCGCTGCCAACACAAACTCTGTCACAGCAGCAGCAGCAGAGGGTGTGGTGGCTCCAAACTGACAGCCGCACTCTAAATAAATACAACGTGAGCTCAGAGACTAAAAAAAGAGTTTAATGTGCCCAGAAACATTTCTAACATGCTTTATATCCACTGAAACACCACCGTGCTTTGGACTTGGTATATGTGTGAGCAGACTTTTCAGACAGACTCAGGTCGGTTGAGGACAGTTAAATTAGTTTCTTCCTTCAGGGAGAATTCATCAGTAAGAGGCCTCTTTATTGGAAGAGCAGCTTCCTGTTTGGGGAACATTCCTGCAGAGGACGGAGCAGATGGAGACCGTGTGATGTCCAGATATTTACAGCTGCTCACACTGAGTCTGATGGTATAAAATGTCCGTGTTACATCACGACTGTGAATCTGAACGAGCGGCCATTTACTGATAAACATCATCTCAGAGGAATCATGCTACAAAAGTTTCAGATGCAATCTACCCACAGTGGATAAGTGCAATCATGCTACAATGTCCCCAAAGGTCCACCAGCATAAACAAACAGCAGTGTGAGAAATGTTTCAATTCATAAACTCGTGCAAAAGTCCAAAACGAATGTTAAGAAGTGAAAATAAAAAAGGTGCTACAAAAAGGCAAAAACACATACTAATGTCTCTGCAGAAGAAACAAGCTTCAGCTCCAGTCGTCACATCAGAAGTTCTTTGGGCCGCTTAAGAAGAGGGACGCCTTGCATCCACCAGCTACCCATCGCTGTCAGCTTCTCGCTGTCAGCTGACTCTGCCCGCTGTCGGTGCTCTGACCTCAGGGCTGCTTGTGATCCTCTCTCACAGAGACCACCATCATGGAGCCATGACCACAGATATGACCACGATTGTTCATCTTTCATCTGAGAAGGCCTGGAATTGTTCCGTCCGTACCCGGCTTATAATATAATGAAATGTCACCTCCTGCAGTGAGACTTTGTGCATGCACAGCCTGCAGTGTTGATGCTGTAGCAGCTCCTCTCTGCAGTCACAGTCTGACTCTGCAGCTCGTCCTTGACATGTGACAAGGTTTTGGGGGGTGGGTGGGTGTGTGTGTGTGTGTGTGTGTGTGTTGGCAGTAACACAGTAAACAGTGTTTAGCTCTGTATTGTGTGTTTATCACAAACCTTCAACGGTCCGTAACGCCGGCGCCTCACATCTTCAGATCTTCTGTTGAGGACAAACTCATGTTGAACTTCTCGTAGCTTTGATATAAAGACGCATAGAGCACTCTGCTGCTTCGTCGCCGTTTCAGAAACTATTATCTGTGTATCTTAAAAACCTTGAGCTGAGTCAGTAAAACTAATAGTACTAATAAAGATACCTTGAGCCTTGAGCGTTGATCCTTGAGCCTTGAGCGTTGATCCTTGAACCTGGCACAGAGACGTTCGGAAACCAAGACGTCTCACTCCTTAGATCACAAGCTTAGAGAGAAAACTGAGATTTATTTAAAGCACATCTGAATGTTTTCTTGATGCACCCTGCATACAGAGAAAAGTGAGAGATTTTAATGATGTGATGAGCGGGTTAAGGCTTCAGTCTCTGCTACACTCACAGGCAACTGCACCATAAATCCAACACACGATTGTAAACATGATCAGCCTTCATGGACAAATGAAGCATCAAAACACCAACAAACACAAACGTGCACTCTCCTCCACCGCAGCAGCAGCTGGATTGAATTCTCTGCGGCTGCAGCTCATCGTGAGCCAAACACAGAGAAAACATGAGAACATGCTGCACTCTGCAGACAGTAATGTGTCCATCAATCTCTGTCAGGCTGCTGGAGCTGGAGAGAGAAACTTGTTTATTTGCTAACGATGTGGCTCTTTGATTCTCCTCTCTGACTGATGGAGTCTGCGGACTGAGAGCCAGCTCTGTGCATGTGTTTCTGCTTTTCTGCCCACGTTTCAGCCTCACAAAAGGAGAACTGGAATGTTTTAATTGTTTATCAGGAGGTAGTGTTTAGTGTGGAGGAGTCAGGACGCCTGTTAAAGTCTGCAGCGGCTCTGTGCTGACGTCTGCACAGACAGGAAGGAGGAGAGTTTAAGAGTAAGGCCTCACAGAGATCCTGGCTTAGCAGGTAGGTTTGTGTTTCCAACATGACTCTGTAGGATATCACTCTGCAGGATATCACTCTGCAGGATATCACTCTGCAGGATTTCACTCTGCAGGATATCACTCTGCAGGATTTCACTCTGCATGATTTCATTCTGTAGGATTTCTGTCCATCAAATGAAGACTCAGACATGTTTGGTGATGTGAGGAGTAGAGAGCACCATCATACCTGTGGAGTAAATATGAAGCTACAGGCAGCGGTTAGCGTAGGGTTGGACAACGAGAAGAAAACAAAATGCACATTACGTAACCTCGTTTAAATCTAACAAAAAAGAAAATTATAACAGACAGAGCCTTCTTTCTTTTTGCAACACAACATTTAGACATTCATCTTTCTGTCCTCATGTTGTCTGCTGGCTCATGAAGTCATTGCATGATGTAAAGTCGTGTAAAAGTGGTGAAAATGCTCGTGTGTTAATGCACAACACAACACGTGTTCCAGGACATTTGAAAAAACTTCAGTTTGTGTGTATTTTTGGGATATTAAGGTTTTAAAGATACTTCAAGAAATGAAACCACAAAATGAGTTAGTTCAGGCAGGCCACGGAGTCATGCTCTATCATACCAGAGTTCGCGTCAGCTGATCTCACGCAAGCCTCATCAGCTGATGGCCAGCTGATTTGCTCAAAGTGTCATATTGGCCACATAGTTCTTATGCCGCCTTATTTAAACTGCTCTAGCCTGCCTATTCTTTGCTGCTTCCTCTGCAAGCCACATTTGCGTCCCTTCCCCTCCCTGGCTCCTCGTTTTCTGCTGTTCTGACGTAATCAATGTCATGCTTGTCATCGATGCTCTGTTTGGTTATTGCTGCTTATATCTGCGTTATAGCTTTCCCTGAATGCAGGGAGAGCCATACCGCCAAATATAAATAACTGCGTCAAAGTATCCTTCTTGACAAAGTGGTCCTGACTGAACTACGGACGTTCCTAGCGACTGATTTAATTTAAATTCGGACGAGTCGGAAGTTCAGAAAACATCTTGTGCTGTCGTTGACGGGATGAGCCGTGTTATCTTTTCAGACCGAGCTGGATCACGGCGTCTGCAGGTAAAAAACGTCACATTGGTTGAGTGTGGCTAACATTAGCAGTGCTAACACCACCAGCCTTCAGTCCTCCTTGCAGGTTAACATCCACATGCCTGTGCTGAATGTGGTTACATGTCAGTTAACCTGCCCTGCTCTTATGAGACACCATTGGTCCACTGGACCATAGAGCAGGGAGAGCAGGTCCATTAACCAGAGCTACAGCCCCGTCTAGTGGTGGATGGCTGCTTTACAGCGTAGACACACAACATTTAAATTTAATCTATTGTGCTGGTCCTCATTTTAAAACTCATATAGTGTTATGATGCTGGATGCCCAAACTAAACATGGTCAAAGCTTCAGATCATGAGGTAAACATATGTTGGAGTAATCCCAGGGTGAGTCTGCAGAGGGCGCTGAACGACTTGCTCTGTAAATCACGCCATAGTTCCCCGATATGAAACTATGAAACAAAGAATTTCACCAGACGGCTTCAAGCCTCTACGTGAGCCACTGAAACCTCTTACATAGACTCTCTTCTCCCAGCCCTGGAGAGCAGCCCTCCCCTGGCAGCCCTGCAGCATTCTGCCCCCCCAGGAAGGCTTCCAGAGAGCTGGCCAATCAGAAGAGAGCGTAGTCCTCTCCTAGTGGGCACTAGGAGAGGGTGGGCGTTAAAGAGAGAGCAGCTGAAAGAGGCTGAAATGAGGGTTTTTACTGACTCCAGTATCAGATCAATAAGATCATTAAAGCTGCTCTAAAGGTTTCACAGACTGACAACATGAGAGGAGAACATGAGGACGATATGGGAGCTTTAACTGGCATCGTGGGCCTCGTAGATAAAGTGATTCTGGCGCGACTTGTGAGGGTGATGACATTCAGTCGTTTAGTCGTCTTATTGCACACATCCCTATGAGGGACTTTGGATTTCTGACATTAAGGTTTGCAGATTGAGTCCCTCGTACAAAGCATTCAGTGTGCAGAGACTACCATCCCATTCACGGGGTTAAAACAACAATTCTCTTCAGCCACAGCTCCGATCAGCTTTCCTTTCATTATATTTCTGTTGTTTTAGGTTGTTACTTTGACGTCATTGTGCAGAAATTCCTCCATAATCTTTCAGCAAATTGTATTAAGTGCGAGAAAAGTCGACTTCTGCACCTCCCCTTTGCTTTGGTAAATCCTAGTCCTTTCAGAGGGAAGGAGTTCCTACAAAATACCGCCGCACATCCCATCAGGAGGGGAAAGTGAAAGCACGAGTGAATGATGGAAAATCCTGCAGGAAAAAAAGTTTCTCTTCCAGCGTTTTCATCGATCACTCACGCTGCAAGGAAACCAAAGAGAGAATTTGAGAAGAAGCACGAACAAGCAGGTGAACATTTTGTACATTTTGAGAGTGTGTGTTTGTGTGTTTGTGTGTGTTTGTGTGTGTGTGTGTGTGTGTGTGTGTGTGTGTGTGTGGTTTCAGTGGAAATTCCCAACGAGCTGCTTCAACAGTCACTTCCTTCTTCCTGCTCTTTGGCCACCGGCCGACGTCTCTGTGCTGATTTGAATCTGAATCAAATCTGTAGAAGCATCAGACGGGAGAGAGAGACAGAAAGAGAGAGAGACTTAGAGAGAGAGACTTAGAGAGAGAGACTTAGAGAGAGAGAGAGAGAGAGAGAGAGAGAGAAAGAGGTGATCACTCTGATATTGAACATGTGATTAATCATGTGATTTAGGACTCGTCCTCTCAGGTTACTCCTACACTTTCCTGTGAAAAGGAGTCAACTGGTTGACAAACTTCTCTCAAATATTTCAGTTGAACTGATTCAAGTTAAGGTCAGGTAATGTGATAAGAGGAGGATGTACGCCTTTAAAAACAGGAGATCTAACCCGAGATGAGCCGAGAAAACCGGTTCGAAGTCGTGTTATCGTCGAGCTGACCTGCCTGAGTGGAGGAGGAATATTTTTCAACCTCTTCACTTCTGGATCGTCTCCAGACGTTTTGCAACACTGGAGCGTTGATGATGAAAGTTGAGTTCCAGTCAAAGTGTTACACAGAAGGAAAATGTCTTTAAAAGCTGCAGTGAATCATAATCGTCATCTGCCAGAACCTCCTGCAGGCCTCAGGGTGTTTTTACATCATTCAGCTGGCAGAGAGAGACACTGAGGGCAGAAAAACACAGCACACGTTTTCATTCATTATTATAGAGATAAACTGCAGATACCAGGGTTTAAATAGGGCGACCACATGTACCAATCTACAGACCTGTGACCTTGCAGTGGCCACAAAGGTTGGTCGGTAAAGGCTTCCATCTGAGCAGCTCCTTTGCTTCACTGAACCAGATCGTTACAGTTCTACTTCCTGTCTGTACCCACTGTTTGTGCTCGCTTGTTTTAAAACAGCTCCGTAAGTCGGCATTTCCACCGTGTGCGACTGAAAATGAACACTTGCATCCATCCATTATCTATACTGCTCTTCCCTTTCTGGGTCGAGTGAGGCTGGAGCCGATCCCAGCGGTCATTCGGAGAGTTTCACCTGTAGGAGACTTGGATGATGCAGCTGCGCGTCTTCGCTCATCTACCGATCAGGAAAAATGTCTGATAACAACGCGGAGGATGAACATTGTGAAGAGTTTAATGGCTGATAAAGACTTTGTTGACGAAGTTAAAGGAAACGTGATGAAGTTCAGTGTTTGGATGACTTTAAAGCTGTGCATGCCTCCTGTGCTGAAACATTGGATGAAGAAAATATAAAAGAAGATGATGACAAATGGTATCAGCCCAAATGTGCACAGATAATAACTTTCCTTTCAAAAGTGTCAAAATGGATTGCTGATGCAGAAACCCCCAGCACTGTTAGCTCAGCTGAAGCCTCATCTAGCTCTCTTAGGTTAGCTGCAGCTGTGGAGGCTGATGGTGTAGACCCGAGGGATCTTGAGATGTTTGATTGCTGACGTGTTATTAGCTCCGATGGGTGTTGGACTCTCTGTTAGCATGCCTTTGATTTCAGATGTGCAAAGATAATATTTGCACCTTTTCGTGTCGTTTCTGTGGGTAACTGATTTGTTTGGCTGGTAAAATATGACCTCACTTTTGTTTGCTTTCATTGCAGTTTTTTGCCGTTACCAAAATGAGTGTTTATGTTGCACGTTATTATGAACTTGTTCAGAAAAGACAAACACTAAGAATGGCATTATTTTTTATGAAGCACATTTCATTACAGGTGAGCTCAACGTGCTTTACATCGAGGTTAAAAACAACATGAAGAAGATACAGAAATCAAACCAATAAAGTCAGACACACCGCAAAGTTAGCAGGAAGTTTGTTCAAGAGAGAAGGACAACAGTAACTAAAGGCCCCGCCCTCCTGACTATGATATAAGTCTAGGTACGACTAACCTGAGGGGTCCAGGTCCAGGTCGTGTCATAGTCAGAAATATACTTCAAACTTTATGGACTGATAAAGGATTTTAAAAGGGATTCTGTACGGGGAGCCAGTGGAGTGTGTGTGTTCAGATGTTCCTGTACGGGTCAGGACTCTGGCTGCTGGACTCTGAATGAGTTGAAGTGGTCCTACAGACTGTTTTGGATGATCCTGCACAGAGAGCCTCACAGTAAACTAACCTTTAAATGAATGCATGGACTCATCTCTGGGTGTCAGTTTGGGGATATGAAGGATCAGTTATCAGAAGTAGGGAGGCCTTGGACAAAGGATGCACAACCTGGGACGAGGCATTTTGCAACTTTTCAAAGATATTACTGAAAATGATGTTTACATCACATTTTGTATTTACACTAAAACAAAGATTAAAATACAGAAATGTTGTGTTTCTAACATCTGGAGAACGAGAGAGATTATTAGCATCAGCACTTCATTTACCAGTGTTGTTCTAGTCCGCAGGTCACACCTCCACATTCACACACTGATGGTAGAGGCTGCTGTGTAAAGAGTTCATCAGTATTAACTCATCCATTCATACACATTCATACACCATAGACGAAGCAGTGGGAGCAACTTGGGGTTAAGTGTCTTGCCAAAGGACATATCGGACATGTGGCTGCAGGAGCTGGGGATCGAACCCCCGACCTTCCAGTTGAGAGACAACCGACTCTACCAGGCCTGGTGGCTTCTCTTTGCAGCAGAGAGAAATTGAGTTTTAAGATTTGTCTGAATATTAGAGCTCGAACTTTATTTATCGGATTTGTTTCCGATGGAAAAAGACGAGTAAACAAGGAGAGTAAACAAAGCCCGTCCAGAGGATGAAAACTGTTGGAGGATATTTAAGCACGTCAATCACTGAGACTTTATCGTGTCAGGTGGTGATTTGAGAGTCTGGGAGTCTTTATAGGATTTGGGCAGAGAGGACCTCTTACCTACTTATTACAGCGCAGGCGAAACATTTCCTCAAAACTTCACAGTCAATTTAAACTCCAGCTTTGTTGGACTGCAGAGAAAAAAATAACATGTAAAACGGCCGAGAGAGAACGAAGGAATCACAAAAAACAGCTGAGAGGTGGAAGAGGAGAGCAGGAAAATGTCCTGCTGGCGCTGGCTGTGCACGCACACACACACACAAACACACAGACACAAACACACAGACACAAACACACAGACACACACACACACACACAGTAACACACACACACACACACACAAACACACAGACACAAACACACAGACACACACACACAAACACACAGACACACACACACACACACAGTAACACACACACACACACACACACACACAGTAACACACACACACACAAACACACAGTAACACACACACACACACACACACACAGTAACACACACACACACACAGTAACACACACACACACACACAAACACACACACACAAACACACAGACACAAACACACAGACACACACACACACACACACACACACACAAACACACAGTAACACACACACACACAGACAGTAACACACACACACACACACACACAGTAACACACACACACACACACACACACACACAGAGACAGTAACACACACACACTCCATCTGGAACAGAACCAGCTCCGCCTACACGTGAAGAACTGTCTCTGCTCACAGTCGAGTCTTCAGGGGTCTTTGGGGGTCTGGACTCATTTCAGTACAATGCTCCACACACGTGTTAACACACATGAACTCTCTCTATACTTGTGAGGACACTCAAACCTTAACTTGTCATTTCTGAATTCTTAACCCTCGTCTGTTCCTCTCTCTGTGTAGATGACGCGTCTGCAGACAGCAGCGCAGAGTTTCCCGACCGAGCGTCCATGATGGAGGTCCGTCTGCAGGCTCAGGAGGACGAGATCACACTGCTCAAGTCCTCATTGGCTGACGCCCTGCGGCGGATCCGCCTTCATGATCAGCTGCTGCCAATACTGAAACAGCAGCTCATCGCAGGTGAGTTACATGTTCAAATGACCCCCTTCCTCTCAAAAAATCGATCAAAAAAAAAAAAAGATACAGTAAAAAGTTATGGAGCAGTGTGGATCAAACAGCGGCCGTTGTCAACAGACTGTTGTCATAGAGATAGGAAGTTGTGCATCTCTTTTCTTCTCAGCACACAGATTCTTCATGCAAGCACTCCGAGTGCACAGCCAGAACTTTTCTGCCCGTAAACAACACGATGTGGACACAGGCTCTTTGTGTGAAAATAAACGTAAAGGTTACTAAACACTCAATTTGTAATAAACTAAACTCCTCTCCTCACCTGCAGTGAACCCGGCTGCTGCTCGAGTCCTGAACCAGGTGTGCGGCTCTGATGGATGTAACAACAGGAAGCTGTCGTCCAGCTCAGCAGGTGATGGGATCAGACTCTCTGCTAACAGGTACTCACCTGCACACTGTTGTCTGCCTGTACTGTACACTGCTTTGTTTAGATCACTGACTGTATAAAAACATGGACGACGGGTCTCTACCTCCACATGTTGTACACAAGTGAAGCCAAAATTCCCCTCGAGATCGGAACTGACAGATTCAGATTTGGATACCAAGTCTGTGCAGCTGCAGTTTTGAGGTCCCGCCACCTTCCCCAAACCAAAACACGTGTAATCTTCTGCTTAAAGGTCAAAGGTCGCTCAGGTGGTTTCAGTTGCAGAACTGATTCTTGTGTCAGTTTGAAGCAGACACTCACAGTTATGGAAAGTCCTCTCACCGCTCCTCCTCTACTCTGATATTCCGGTGCGCACAGCAACGAAGGATTCGTCAACAGAGCTGTCAATCGTTTTTTTTTTTCAAGCATCAAATACATAATTAAAATTTAACTTCTCAGAAAAACAGACATAAGAACGAACTATAATGATAGAAGCCATGTTTTAGAGATTTTTATTTGACGTGTATTTTGATATTGAAGTTTGACCCTTGTTCCAATAACTAAACATGGAGGAGGCGGAGCTTATGACCTATACTGCAGCCAGTCAGCAGGGGGATCTAAATATTTTGGCTTCACTTAGGGAGGTGTCATGTTGTCCAACTTTATATGCAGCCGTCTGTTTGTTTCCATATGATGTTTTATTTGGACTTGACGTCTCTCTAGTCACGTGTCAGACTTGGTGAGCCCCCCGAACGGACACATCGGAGGCCCCAAGTCACTGAAACAAAGTATGGCCACTCAGGATAGATCCACACAGACTGACCCCGCCCCCTTGGCTCAGGAACGCGCCCCTCTGTCTAGGCGTCTTCAGAGCCTTAACCTGGAGGACGCCCTCATTCCTGGAGAGCCGGTACAAGAGGGGACGCGGGCGAAGCTGCACCGTGTGGCAGGCCTGGAGGAGGAGGATGAGGAGCAGGAGGAAGACGAGGAGGGGGGAGGGGAGTTGAGCTGGACGTCGTCGGTGGAGGAGCCAATCCAGCCCACGACGATCAGAGGTCTGCAGAGGGAGGAGTTTCATGACGGGAGCTGCTCCCCCGATGACCCGGGCGGCTCCTCCCCCTCCGTCAGAACCCCTGAGCAGAACCTAACCCCCCGACCTGGACCCCTGTGCCCCATCCAGGAGGGGGAGAAGAAACCGCTGTGTGTGATCAAACCGTCGTCCTTCTTTCCACCGCCAAACTTTAATCATCCTCTCTCTCTCTCTCTGTCAGTGATTGCACGGCTGATTAAGATCAAATTTACTGATTTCATTTGTGTGACTGCAAAACCCAGGTGAGACACAAACCTGCAAATCTGCTCAGGTAAAAGACAGACTCAGAGGTCGTGGGAGGCAAATTCAGCAAATTCAGCAAAAAAAAAAAAATTCTGATAAAAGAGCTTTCACACCTTCAGAACCCTTTAAGTGTTGGTGGTGAGCGTCATGTGTGAACACAAACAGCTGAATGTTTCTCTCTTCACCCAGAGTTTCTCCTCCAGCCTCCTCGTATTTATTCTGCAGAAAGTCAGAGTGAGCTGATGTGAGAACGCAGCAGGATATAATCAGGAGAATTCACCTGGAGCGAGTGGGAGGGGGTGGTGACGTTTATTCCCTGTGATCTCTGCACGACCATAGACTGTCTGCACGCCACCTCTACCATCTCCGTGCTCTAATGAACCTGCTGCTGCATGTTTCCTGTTCTCCAGTATGTTCTTCTCCACTCTTTAGTTCACATTGAGATTCTGTTCAACTACACATAGCATTGATAGAAAGACACATATTCTCATTATAGTGTCGTACAGTCACGTCTTACCTCAGGAGGATTATAGGAGCAGTCCTCCTGAAATTATCCCGTAGTGTCTCAAAGTTTTTACTTCAGTGTCTCTTAAATTAAATTCTTTATATTTTATCTCAAATACAAATCAACTGTCCTGATCATTTAATACTCAAAATATTGAGTTTCCCATTAGTGTCAGATATTGGTCATTGTATTTTCACATTAGCAGAGACAGGCCTCTGTCTATTAAATGATTATTAAAGAAGGAAACCAGAGGATGCCGATCTGTCGTCGTATTTGCTCCGTCCTCTCTCTCCCCTCTGTGTGTTTGAGCAGTGGGCGAGGGAACATAAAGCCTTTTTGTTGAACATAATGGAGGCACTCGTGCACACTGAGTGACACATCCAAGATTAACACACACACACACACACACACACACACACACACAGGTTAGAGCCCAGTGGAAAAAGTGATGTACGGGAAATTAAATGCAGCATAACTCTAGAAAAAACTACGAGCGCGGTTAGTGTTACAGCGTGTTTACACTCGGGCTGAACGAGAAAAGGTCAAAGAGAAACAGTTCGAAATGTCTAAACTGCTCACATCAGAGTTAATCTGCATCAGAAGAACCTGCGGTGTGTCAAAACTGCACAGCAGACTCGCAGGATTAACGTTTTCGGTTCTTAAAGTCTTTGCAGATGTTTGCAGAGTCGACTGGGATTTGCAGAAACACACAAAGCGTCTTTAACAGACAGTTTTTCCAAAGAACTTCTGCACTAATGGTCCTTCTCTTCAAACAAACAAAGGTTCTGCTGCATGCTGGGATCTGTTCCTTGCTGTGAAATCAAAGAAGCGAAGCTCTGCTGCTTTTGTTTACTCGTGTGTGCGCTCGTGCATGCAGCGCTTCTTTTGTTTCACTTCCTTGTTGTGGCTTGTAAAGAAGTTTGTTCTGTTTTTTTTTTTTGTTGGTGATGGGGAACTTGTGCTGCTTTGCTCTGACACGCCCCTCCATGGAAAGTGGAGGTACTGGGATGGTTTCATCTCCATGCTCCACATTCGACACTTTATTTAAAGATGAGTGCAGAGATATCCGGGGGGGGGGATGGGGGAGGTTTTGATGCCAGTTCAGTTTCACTTCCCTGATCTGCAGCCAGTGACGTCGTGGACAAAGTCCAAAGCTTTTTTATAGCCTTGTTACACTTTCTGTGGTAGAACGGCGACTCGCCAGGAAATGGGGTGTGTCGCAAGAAAAAGTGAAACAATACGAGTTAGATTAAAATTTAAAACATGTTTTTTTTTGTTTATTTATCCTCCTTGGTTCACTTTAAGACCCTCAGCATGAACACCAAACCTCTCCTGTGTGAATCGGCCGTTCAGGATTCGGCTTTTATCTGATTCATTTAAACTTTGGTCCAAATTTTACTGAGGCTATTTATTAAATCTAAAGAGTCTCTAAACTAGGACATCATTACTGATTTATTTATTTGAGTGTTCATGTGTTAGGATCCCCATTAGCTGTATTCTTGAGCTCAGCGATTCTCCCCGGGGAATCTGAGATGTGTCGGGCCGTGAATCCAGCAGATGGCTCCTGTAAATCTGGACAAAGATGGACGCATTCCTTGGCTGCATGAAGGAGCGTACAGATGTGACAGATGTGTCTGACCTGCTGGGACTCATTCGGTCATCTTTTGTCAAACTCAGACTTTATGAAGTCAAATCGATTTTATTCATAGAGCAGAACCGACAGGAGTCGAAGAAACAAACACATTCGACTGAGGAAAGCCTTAAAAATCAATAGTAGTACCTTAGACTCAATCCTCGACTCGACCGGGAGCCGGCAGTGCAAAGATGGAAGTAGAGGAGAGATGCTTTCTCTCTTCCTGGTTCCAGTCAACATAGCTGCAGAGTTTTGTAACATCTGCGAGCGCGTCAGGGACGACAGAGTATACCATCTATGTTTCACTCTCCACTTCTAAACCTCCTCTGATTCACACCATTGATTGATTGACAATATTCAGTTATGCTGCCACAGATTGGACTCAAACCCGCTCGATCCGATCATTCATTGAAGTAAGAGAGATTGTCTTGTTTTAAATCTCGTGGTTTCTAACAGCTCTGAAATATTGAACATTTTGACAACCTCGGTCTTTGTAGAGTCAGAGTTGATGTAAAGCAGAGACGATTGATGAAACCCTCTAGTGAAACAGATTTCTGTTGATGCATGTTTCCGTGTGTTCATGCATGCCCTCACTCCGGTTGTCTGTGGATGTTTTCAAAATAGAAGACTAACAGCATCCCTCCGTGTGTGATTCACAGTGAGTGTGAGTGTGTGTGTGTGTGTGTGTGTGTGTGTGTGTGTGTGTGTGTGTGTGTGTGTGTGTGTGTGTGTGTGTGTGTGTGTGTGTGTGTGCGTGCATTGCTGTGTGTCTGACTCCTGTTGTCGGGTTGTTTCAGGGTTCGGAGGAACAGCGAGAAGCTCGGGAACCCCGAGAAAACAAGGAAGCGTCTGGACAAGAAGGCGGCGTCCTCAGCTAACCTCCTCACCCGCTCGCCCAGCCTGGAGAGGTGAGTCACACACACACACACACACACACACACACACACACACACACACACACACACACACACACACACACACACACACACACACACACACACACACACACACTTTTTGAATGATTCTGCAGCGATGGACAGATTCATAAAAGTGTTTTTTTATTTTTTTATGTCCACAGTCGAGCCAAAGAGCTGATCGCTGGTTCAGGTGAGTTATCCTTCAAAATAAACTTTATTAAACTATTAACTTAATGAGCAGAGCTGGCTAAACACTGAAGCTTCAGTTTCCACCACATGGCAACCTGCGTGAGTTTCAGTTTATTCATCTCACTCTAAATAGTGCAAACAAAAGCAGACTGACCAGGACAGATGAAAAAACATGCCGCACATGTTGCGTACACATTTCTTTGCAGGTTTTCGCAGGTGTTTCTGCACTTGTCAGCATCGTGTTCTGGTTTCAGAGACCTGGTCGGGTCTTTGTTCTGTCCTGTTATTCATTAATCGGAGGTTTTCTTTATGTGAGGAGGACAAAGCCTCTCCTGAAGAGCCTCATGTGTGAGTCATGCAAACAAAGAGCTGAGTCAGCAGGTTTAACCTCCTTTACATCCTGAATAAAGCCGCTTCTTCCGACCGGAGTAAACATTGTTTCTGTGCAGTTTTCCTCTGTGTGTTTTCTGCAGGTCAGAGTCTGTACACACACATTTTAAAACAGGATGATCTGTGTGTTAGCCTAAAAAGCCGCTACCTCTGAGTGACAGGTGGCCTTTTACGTGGAGTGCATTACTAGTTACTGTTACGAGTAATAAAACAAGAATAGACACACTACAAGTTTCCTCTATCATGCTCATGTTTGTAATAATCCGAGTCTTTCCCACATCGCTCTGACTTTACTGTAGGAAAGAAGCGGCCTGCTCGTCTATTCTCGTGCTTGTTCCGTTCTCAGCGCTTCACACATGGAGTCATTTGTGTAAAACCGAGAGCATTTCCCAACAAACCACAGCGTGGTTAGAGTAGCTTTTATGAGTGCTGGCTTCAGTCTGGTTCTGGTTAGCTCTGTTTTTAGGCCTCATTCCTGCAGAAGTCTGTGACAAAGAGAAAAAGATGCTCTGTTTGTGAAAGTCAAGAAGAAGATTATTCCACTCTGAGCATGTGCAGAACTTTGACTCTGCAGTAACTGTGTTGGAAAGCTTTGTAGAACGACTGCAGCAGGTAAAGGAGGTATTTCTTAATCGTTTTAATATCAATCTAAAATAAAAACAAAAACTGCTAAAACCTTGATTTATTCTGGAGCTGAACATTTAGACATCCCTCTCACACACATGGGCCTGAACACACACACATGCACTAACAGGACCTGTGGACATGCACTAATGGAGACATATCAGATGAGGCTGAGCTGTTGGGGGATCAGTGCTTGCTCAGTGTCACCTCGGCAGTACTTGGAAACTGACCTGGCATCTCTCCAACTTTAACACTTGTCCGCATTAGGACTTTCACCAGTGACTCTGAGGTTCCCAACCCGAGTCCTTACAGAGTGAGCTACTGCCACCCGATTCTGCATTTTTTGCACACAGAGATACCTGGATCTTCATCCCCCTGTATAGATGAGAAATGTGATTATCCTGCTTTATGAATACTGCATCTTATTTGTGCAGGCGTCTGTGATGTTTATGTTTTACAACCCAAACCGTCAGCATTTAGAAATCTGAGAAAAATAAGACCATTATGGAATATTGCAGGCTCATCTCTCCCCACCTAATTTCAAGCAACAGGAAAGAAACAGCAGCTGTTAGAAACCGAGGTGAGGTATATACATGCCAGAGCATCACGTCTTCTGTCAGAGTTCTCCAGGTAGGAAAATCAGGTTTCTCAAATTCAATTAAACCTCTTCACACATAGGTCACATATTCTCCTCCTCTTCAACCAGTTTAAATAAGTCTCAGAGCTCCCCAAAACATGTCTGTGAAGTTTCTTGTTCTAAATCCACTCTGATCCTGTATTTGATCATGTCTATAAACCCCTCTATTTCAGCCCTGCTCAGAACAGGCTGTTTCTGTGTCTGTAGCTTTAAATATGTAAATGAGCTGTGTCTGACCACGCCCCCTCTCTGGAAGGGCTCGGGTGTCTCGGGCTTTCTCGCTCCATGTCCTATTATTTACGGTGAGAAGGCAGACTCAGAGGGCAGAACAAACACCTAGCTGTGGGAGTGTCAGCCACCTTTGTGATGTCATGAAGGGAAAATCTCCAAACGGCCTGTTTCAGCACACATTTTCTGAAAAGTGGAGCAGGCAGAAGACTGAGAGGATGGACTTTTCTCATCATTGGAGGGTTTGTAGACGGACTAGAGACACTTATTAGTGTATATATGGATAAGTAGATTTTACAGAATATGTGGCCTCCTCTCTTAAGACTCACCATCACTTCTTAATCTGAAGTCAAACCCTCCAGAGACAGTCTGTTTCTCTCTCCCTGGAGTCACGTGCACTGCGGTGAGCCTAGTGGCCGCTCTCCTGACGGGATGATGGATGAACGCTCTGCAGAGGAGGCAGCCAGAAAAACATTTTTGCTGCTCTCTGTCATTTTCACTCTCATCCTGTCCTCACAGTTTGTGTTTGGGTGAGTTATAGTTGTTCCAAAGATGAGTCTTAAACTTTTATACTCCTGACAAAAACATACGGCTCTCGACTTTCTCGCATCATCATCGACTTCAGAGTGTCCAGTTTTAGGCTGTGTTTAATCCAGGCTAAATTTAGATGCTCGTCCCAGAGTGGATCTTAAATTACAGGATTCTGTAGCTTCATCTGTACTTATTACAATCATAACGTAACGTACAGAAAGCTGAGGCAACAGAACTACCCACTGCAGCGTGTGAGGTCAGAGCCATCGCCATCTGGAAGAGAAAATAGATAGAAACTAGACCTGTTCCTCTCTGTGATAGGGGAATAAAGCTCTGAGTGTGCAGGAGCTGCTGCTTAATGTGACGTTCCTTGTGTTTTGTGGACACAACAAACACCATCCCCCCACCCTCTGCATGAAATCAACTGAACTATTCAAAGAAATCTACCAGAGCACGGGAAATGAGATGAAGTCCTTCAGCTGCTCACTGGACAACGTGCACCAGGAGACCAAAAGAGAAGGTAGAAGCACAACATCAGACTGAATATCAGAAAGTGCCACGTTGACCTTAAAACCCGGGAGACCAAAGTAGCCAACAGGACATTCTGGAGAAAGCTTGTCTGTGAAGGTGCTGCACTATATGAAAAGGACCTTCACCGCACTGCAGAAGACAAAGCGCAGACCAAGAAAGGCGACATCGACCACCAAAGAAAGCTCAAACTAAACCTAAATAGCCCCACCCACACTGCATCTAAATGTGTGGCTCAAGGATCTGCCTTTTTGCCCACTTGAAAACCCACAAGGACCAATAATGACGACGATCATTTGATTGGTTCGTCATTGTGCACACAGTGAAGCTGCTTCTTACTCTTCTCCACTCATCATTGATACAAAGTGAAAGACTGTCATCATGGCGTCAGACTTTGCTTTGATTCATTCCTCTCCCAGACTGCGGCCTTCAGGGCTGGGTCAGAATGAATACAAGATAGAGTCAGGACCGAGACACCTGGAGGGAACTCAGACCCGCTGCTCCTTTGAGGCGACTCAGGGACCTGATTGGGACGCGTCCTGGTCGGCTCATTTTGCAGCTTTTCCTGGCGAGTTGTAGAACCCACGTGATGGATTATATGTCTTCTGCAGCCTGTGAACGCCTTGACATCCCGCAGGAGGAGCTGGAAAACACTGGGGGGGGAAAATGACGTCTGGAATACTGTAATCAGACCCCGACAAAGAAGAAGAAGAGGGAGACGAGGGATGGATGGAAACTGCAGCGGACACAGTCCAACTATCTCTCTTTAACAGTCCTTTTTCTTTTCTTAGGGATTTTTCTGGATGAATTTGTTTTGACTTGTCCTCAGATATTTTAAAAACAGGATCGTGGGGCTGTTGTGGCGCAGTGGTTAGTGTGCACGTCTCATGTATGGAAGCTGTAGTCTTCCAAGCAGGCGGCCCAGGTTCAAATCCGACCTGTGGCTCCTTTCCTGCATGTCGTTTCCCACTCTCTCTCTCTCTCGCCCCCATTTCTGACTCTATCCACTGTCCTATCTCTCCAATAAAGGCCCAAAAATGTATCTTAAAAAAAAACAAAAGAAACAGGGTCGTTCGTCTCATAAGATCATCAGCTCAGTGTTCTTATCGTCTCACAACAGATCGAAACAGGAAACAGCTTCTGATTTATGTCCTCTCTTCCTGTTGTGACTACTTCAAGTCTAAATACTTTTTCACGCTTCACACCATTTCACTGTCAGACAGATAGTTCAAGACCGCGTCTGTTCGGCCTTCACCCTGCAGCCTCCTAAACGAACAGAGCGGATGCCAAGCGATCCGAGCCAGGTTGGAAGTCCCAGGAAGAAAACGAAAAAGGAAAATATAACGCAGCCTGAGATTCAAAGCTCGTAGATCTGAGTCGTATAAGTCGGTTATAGACCCTCTGGGATTCCTCGGGTCAGAGTCAGGTCACCTCTGACTCACAGCTCGGAGGAGGAGTAGGTGTTTATTTGTCTGCTAACCTCGTGTTTTTATCCTGACAGGGTCCCCTGCGTCCAGGAGAGGAACCTACGGCCAAGGTAGACCTGCTGTTATGTCACTTTAACTCTTCTTCTGATGTGTTTTTTTTCACTGTTGCAGAAGTTAAACATACAGACAGTTTCCTCCTGTGTAACCAAAGGATGTATGTGTGGGCCTTCCCTCTCTTTAGCTCCCCTCCCGTTCAAAAAGTGTGCAACAACAGCTAACATGAACTTTATTTTGTGTTCTGCTAACATGAACAAATGTTGTCTCCTAACCGTGCCCATCTGCTGTGTTTCCAGGACAGTCGATTAAAATGTTCATCCGCGGCCGGCCCATCACCATGTACATCCCCTCCAACATCCAGAACTACGAAGAGCTGAAGATGGAGCCGCCCTCCGAGAGGCTGGAGCTGGACTGGGTGTATCCTCCTCGAGCTTCATGTTTATACTTATGAGAGCGGTGTGACGTTCAGACTGAGCTGATCTCATTGGCTGGATTAAAGCCAATCTGTCTGTAATATAGATGCTCTCTTTAAACCAGGGATGTCAAACTAACGACAGCAGGTTTCATCCAGCCCGCAAGACTTTTTGAGAAGAAGGGGGAAATGTATTGAAAAATATTTTGAGATTTTTTATAAATTAAATATTTGTAATACGTATTTTCCCGGAATTGTATTAAAACCTATGATGAGCAACGTAAAGGTTGAAATCATGATACGAATATTAATTAAACGGGGCACTTTGAACTATCTTCTCAGCAGGGACTATCACGAGCTGCTCCTGCATTACGCTGGTAATACATCACAATGCTCTCTGTAACGGCCCAGATCGTCTCCACACATCCAGACTAAGTGTAGGTTGTGGACACCGGCGTTGAGCCTGATGCATCTCCCGACTAGTTTTACCTCTGGTTATTGTAAATTAAAGTGAATATTAACTGATTTTAATTACAGATGGTTCATGTTTAGGTCACCCAGAGATGAACGTGTTGTGTTGATCACCTAAAAGTTTCAGCTCGACATCACTTCTAAATGCAGTAGCCTGCTGTTGCGACTTTATCACCAGCTTTCATCAGACTGTAAATATGTAACTATTACGGAACATTTCATTCTTATCCAAAAACAATATCACGCACAGGCTGCCCGATCATACAGAGGTCCGCTGGTTTAACCGTGGAGCAGCGCTAAAATACTTTCTCGAATTGCGCACGGAGATGGCAGAGAGCATAAAAAGTCAGTGACAGAGATAGATTACGATATTGCGGACACGTAGAAGAACAGACTGCCAGACTCATATCAAAAGTCGTTTTACTGAGTTTACTTAGTTGAAGAACGTGCACTCCACACGGAGCTGATCAGACTGCAGTGCGCAACGCTGAAGGAGAAATTCAAGTCTGTTGGTTTGGAAACATGTTATCATTTTATAATGCCTACTACTAAAATACCCAAAGATGATTTCGGTCTTGCATCTAAGACACTCTGTGTGTTTGTGACAACTAATTCACGTGAGCAGGTTTTATCTGTAATGAACCTTAAGGAGTGCAAACTGTGCTGTGGCCTGAAATACAGATCTAAAGTATCTCTCTCTCTCTCTCTCTCTCTCTCTCTCTCTCTCTCTAATGTACTGATCCCAGGGCAAGTTGAGTAACCTGTGTCAAAGTTTCTATAACCTTGAACAGCAATATTTAAACATAATATAATAATCTCAAACAAAACATACCGGTAATTATTGATATTTTCTGTGTGGTACATTTAAATATTTCCATGTGCCAACATGCAGTTTGCAATGACAGTTAACCCCTCTGCTTAATGTTAAAGTTTTCTATACAATCTTACATTAGCCTATATATCCATGTGTTGAGTTATAGTGATGTTGGCAAAATTAGTCCGGCCCACTTGAGGTCTCATTTGAACAAATCCGGCCCCCGACCCAATAGAACTTTGACGTCCCTGCTTTAAACAGTCGACTGAGAGCTGGATCAAACAAAGATGAACTGTGAGCTTTGGAAATGAGTATGTATGTCTATGTTTGCAGAAAAGTATAGATATAAGAAGATTACAAAGGTCTACACTGAATTACACTCCAATGCAGTAATGTACATAAACATGTGTTTACTAAGAATATCACCTTGACCCTTTGATGTAGCTATGGTTACCGGGGACGGGACTGTCGTGCTAACCTGTACTTCCTGCCCACGGGAGAGGCCGTCTACTTCATCGCCTGCGTCGTCGTCCTCTACCACATCAACAACCGAACGCAGAGACACTACCGGAAACACACAGACTGCGTCCGCTGGTCAGACATTTTTATATTATCTACAGCCATAGATCATCTGTGTGTGGCTGAGAGGTCATCTGTCTGAAAAAAAGTTTAAAGGAAGAATGTGCGACATATAAATATATCATTAATCCAGTCTATCCTGTGTAAATGTGTCGACTGTCTACAATGAGTGAGAAGCTCGAGTCCCGCTGGCTGTGTTGTTGTCAGAGCTGTGTTTACATGGACGGGACGGCCGGCTCCTCCCCTTGTGTATAAAAGCTGTTTAAAACAAGGACTAGAGAGAAGAAGAAGAACATACTCACTGATTATTTGGATGTTAGTGAGAGTTTTTAGATCACGGTCATTCTACAATTTAGTCAGTTTACATGCAATGTGAAGCTACAAGCTAACTAAAGGGCGCTAACATTAGCATGCTAACACAACAATGCAGGACACAGGTGAATGCAGCTCGAGCCGAGGACGAGTTTGTCCGCCCTTTCCGCTTGACTCCTTGACACTGTGACTCCTTCGTGTGAACACAAGGGGAGAGGGGTTGGAGGTGTGTCTCTGGAGGAGAGCGGAGGCTTCAGGATGGAGGAGGTGTGGCTAAACAGCAGTTTGTTTTGGTTTCATGCTGGAGCTCAAGGGCGACATCTACTGGATGAAAAAGTCACACATTCTTCCTTTAAAAAAAATTAGGGTTGCAAACAGAGTGAGTACGATATGTCCAAGGAGCGCATGAAGGCAGCATGAGTACAGACTAGCAGAGTTGAAGGCATCACAGATATTTTCTCCATCAATTTCTCAGAATTCTGCTTTTCTCTTTCTTCTTCCTGCAAGGCATTAATACCGTGTCAGACTCTGTTTTGTCCTCGCCTCCCTCCTTCAGGAGATCACGTAGAATCACCTGAGTTAATTCAGTTAATTCATTTGATTGATGAGGATTTAAAACTTGGCGAGTGAGTCCACAGATGAATCAACATGTTAGCAGCAGACACGCCACGAGCTGGGGGAGTTATTTTTGTCTTAACCTAAAAATGAACTCAGGGCGGGTGCAGGATTGATTGTGTGACACGGACATGTTACCGCCTGTCCTTTAACCCCAAAATGTACAAAATATCAGAAAGGAGGGATGTGATATGAAGTCTCTATATTCGAACAGAAGCACATGTTGGGTCTCAGGTAATCAGGGGACATTCCAGCTGCTTTTAGTTCACAAACCACAGATCTGAGCAGCCGTCAGTGAACTAGCTGACATTTAAAAAAAATCACTTTTAAACTCCAACCCGATGCCAGGATCCGAACATGCAGCGACCTGCAACACGAGGAGACTTATTTGTAGGAGTTTGCTGACAGTCCAGACTTTAATAGACTCAAGTTGTCAAAGTTTTCATCAGTTTTTGATTCCACGTGTTTTAAAACGATATAGTCTGTGTTACTTTAAGGATTGAAATAAATCTTCAGGCATGTTTCTGACCAAAGGCTGCTGCAAACCAAAGACAGAGAGCGATGTCTAAACTGCACAAACATATTGCTGGTATTCAGAACAGAGACGTTGGTGACGTATTTGTGTAGTTTAGTCAGTGTGCAAGAGCTTAGCTGCAATTTTTGCTAATTAAAAACAACAAATGACCAAATATCGAGTGTCTAGGACTTCTATTGTTGTCGCCGTGGTATCAAACAGGTACGGATATTGTTGGATTGAAATGTGAGGTGAGCTTCAGTTAGCTTTGCACACTAACAGCTGATAGAAAAGTCCTTCAGAGGGAGACTTCTGACTTTGACCCTGTGAACACTTTTCAGAGGAGGGTCGTCAAGTTTTAATCTTTGATATGATTCTAGTACAAATCAAATGATATGGTTACCTGTTTGTTACCACGGCAACACAAATAGAAGTGAAAGGTACCCGATATTAAGACATTTCTTGTTTTTAATCTAAATATAAAAACTGCAGGTAAGCGCCTGCTCGCCGTCTTAAATGCACAAATATGTTGGCAACGTTTCTGTACTGAACTTAACCATCAGCTTTTGGTTTAGGTTTAGAAGATTTGTAGTTTCTTTAAAGGCTCAGTACTTCTCTATACATACGATTATTGAAATAACAGAATGTATCGTTTTAAAAAACAAGGAATTGACGTTTTGACAACCTTTGTGTTAGCATCTGGACTGTCAGCAAACTTCTACAAATAAGTCTTCTCATGTTGCAGGTCGCTGCATGTTCGGATCCTGGCATCGGGTTGGAGTTGAGATTAAAAGTGATTTTTTTATGATGTCAGATATTACATTTCTCCACATTTCACTAACGGCTGCTCTAATCTGTGATTTGTGAACTAAAAGCCCCTGATTACCTGAGACCCAACTTATTTACTTGTTTCTGTCAAAAGAATCAATAAAATGCACAAATTCAAACGTTGCCAACGTATTAGTGAAGTGTAGGAAGTGTTCTCTTTTTGTCTCTCGTTGCAGCTTTTGGTTGAAATATGACCGAAGATTTTTTTTTTCTTCATTGAAATAAGAGAGATAGTTTAATTTAAAACACACGTTATCCAAAAGTATCAAAAACATTTTGACGTTTTTCAGATCCTGGTCCGCACAAGTTATTCAAGTAACTTCTTCTGGACTAAAGAATGTGTGTACTCCAATTCAAACAGATGTTTGTCCAGATGTTTGTTAAAGCTGTCTCGTCATGGAGTTAAGTATTGTTGTTCTTCCTGCAGTCTGACCGTCCATCCGGACAAAGTGCGAGTGGCGTCAGGTCAGACAGCTGGCGTGGACAAAGACGGCAAGGTGACAAACATTGGGTCTCTAACCATTCAAAGATTTACATTTAGCCTCAAAGTCGTTTGTATATGTAGTTCTATCTAACGGTAAGTGTGTGTGTGTTTTAGCCTCTGCAGCCTTGTGTTCATATCTGGGACTCGGCCACGCTCGTTACTCTGCAGCAGATTGGTCTGGGAACCTTCCAGAGGGGAGTGGGATCTGTCGCCTTTTCCTTCACAGTGAGTTCATTCTAATAAATCACCAACTATAGAGTAGTGAGGTATGAACTAATGACCATGAACACATGATTCAAAACCAGATCTTTATCTGAAACAGAGATGATTCAACCTGTTGGGACAAATCGCTCCTGCTTTCACTTAAATATCATAGAAATCCAGTATATCCTCTGAAAATAACTCTGTGAGTCATGACTGTCTACAATGGGTGTAACACCCGAGTCCCACTGTCTGTGATGTTTTCAGAGTTCTATCTTCAGTTTGTTTACATCGTTGGGACGGCCGGCTGACTCCTCCCCTCGCGTATAAAAATTGTTTAATTGAGGGACTAGAGAAAAGAAGAATAACATACTGTACTCACTGCTTAACTGTGTTTCTAGATCACGCTCATTTCAGGTAAATTTACATGCAGTGTGAAGATACGAGCATAATAAAGATCACTAGCATTAGCATGCAAACACAACAATGCAGCGCAAGTTGTTTTGGTTTCATGCTGGTGCTCAAGGGCGACACCTGCTGGATCAAAAAATCGCATATAAAGCCTTTAAGGCAAATGTATTTTGGTGCAAAAGACTAACCTTTCAACACTGCATCTTCCTCAGAGTCAAACAGTACAGGTAAAGATTTGAGAAAGCTAAACACACTTCCTTTTTTTTACATTTTGCATCAATGAAATGTAAAGCTTCTCTCGCAGGAACATCTTGAAGAGGGGTTGAGTGTCATTATTGAGACACAAAAGGTTAAACACCAACGCTACACTGAATCTACTGAGTTTCTATATTTGTTTTTTCTGTTTTCAGGACAGCGGAGCGTCTCTGTGTGTGATCGACGACTCTAATGAACACATGCTGTCAGTGTGGGACTGTAACAAGGGGACCAAGATAGCAGAGGTCAAGGTAAACAACTGTTCAAATAAATGATCTCTAACAGCCTCCGTAAAGATTCTTCTTCTCACCAGCAGAAATACTGCTAAGATTTCTTACTTTGTGTACGAGCAATTACATTTATAAGGTGTTTGATTTGGAACAAAACAAACAGCAACACCTCTCCTGTCAAGAAACGTAAAGGTCCAATCAGTGAGATGTGTAGTGAGTGAGATGATAAAGGTATCTTACTATATGATCAGACATTAAGGAAACATGTTATGTTGAAGTGCTGGCTTCTCTGACAACAATGCAGCAGCCAGTATGTCCTCCTTCTAACTTTAGATTCTGCTCCTGAATGATCTGGATTTGTTTGAAACAGAGGAGGTCGGCTGTTTTAAGACTCCCCCACACGGCTGTTTTGGACGCCCCTCTGTTTGTCAGATATGAGAGCAGTTATCAGGTCAACAGGTGTTGCAGTGATGGAAGAGGTCAAGAGAAGTGGTTCAGATAGAAGTGATTGTACCCGACCTAAAAAGCCTCTGCATGTTTCTAATAAGCTCCACGAGCAGAAACGTGCTCAAACTAGGATCAATGTTGGAGATGCTTTTGAAAAATGGAGAGAGGTTAGAACACAGAAAGGTTTACAGACCGATGCAGAGCTGGATAAACACTGAAGCTTCAGTGACCACCACATGGTGACCTGTGAGAGCATGGACTCTAGAGAGGAGGGGGGAGGGGAGACACTAGGTTTCCGAGATACAGATTGCAGATAACATTGGAATAAAAATCTAAAACTGTATTATATTAAATATGTACAATCATTGACAAAAAGAGCTGGACATTTTGCGCAGAGTGTATACTTAGAGTTAGACAGACAAAAATCCAGTAAGAGGAAGGAAGTCGGGGAAAAGATGGCAGACTTCTTTTTGCTTTTATGGGCTCTGATCCCAAAATGCCACAACTTCCCTCAGAGCTGGTCTGCACTGCTGCCATGACAACAGTGTAAATATTATATGCACTGGACATGTGTGTGTGTGTGTGTGTGTGTGTGTGTGTGTGTGTGTGTGTGTGTGTGTGTGTGTGTGTGTGTGTAACATAGTAGAGGAAGCACACAGTTTAAACATATGTCATGTCAGGAGTTTAATGGTCGTTGTGCAGGATCGTATGTTTTGTGAGACACACACGTGACGTGCTTCAGTTCTGTGTGGGTCGACATTGACACACACTGACACACACTATACAAAAACACACATCTATCCAGCAGGAACCAGATAATTACCCCCCCCCCATAGGCACTTTATAGCTCTGCGGTGAAAGGAGCTTTTTGTGCAGAAATTATGCTGCTGTACTCGCTGCACTGTACATACCGTACACACACTGTGTGTGTGTGTATGTGTGTGTGTGCGTGCTTGTGTGTGTGTATGTGTGTGTGTGCGTGCTTGTGTGTGTGTATGTGTGTGTGTGCGTGCTTGTGTGTGTGTGTGTGTGTGTGTGTGTGCGTGTGTGTGTGATAGCAGTAAACGTTCAAATTCTAGTCTTCAGGCCTGAGAGGAGAGTCCATAAAAAGTTTCAAAACTCTATGAAAGTGAGTGAATGTTGTTGTGTGTGATTTAATGATTGGTGCTGCTTTATGTCCTCGTTCATCCTCAACATTATCTTTACATTCAAAGATAAAGTCGACCATGTAAATGATTCCCCCTGGAAGGATCCTTGATGTGAATCAGGTTGTTTTTGTGTGTCCGTGTTTTCAGAGCACCAATGAAGCTGTGTTTGAGGTCGAGTTTAATCCCAGCGATAGCTCCAACATCATCACCTGCGGGAAATCTCATGTTTACTTCTGGACGCTCAGAGACGGACAGTTCACCAAGAAACAAGGAATCTTTGGAGTAAGAGATGAATAAATCACATTATCCTCACAACAACTTTCTACTTTTCTGCTCTCCTCAATTCACATATTGTGTTTGAGTTGGTGTTAAATAGGAAGTTTGCAAGTTGGGTGTCAATTGAGCAGAAATTGTGAAAGCAGATTAACAAATTACACAGTGCTAGTGGAATAATTTATTCCTGCTACCTCAAGCATCTGAATATGTCTGTTCTATAATGCTAAATTTTGGGGTTTAAGTTGAAGAGTTGTTGCAAATTAACAGATTTGTTTTAATTTTTGAAAGTGTCAAATCAGTAATTCGCCCACTAAAATCAGTTGTTATTTTTCATTTCAGAAATACAAGAAGCCGAAGTTCATCCAGTGTTTTGTGTTCAGTCTGACTGGAGACGTTCTGACCGGAGACTCTGAAGGAAACATCCTGACGTGGGGAAAGTCGGCTGCAGACATTAAGACGCTCGGGAAAGGAGCTAAAGGTCAGAGCTGTGGATCAAACGGCCCTTTATCAAATATCAATATAAAGATTCACTTCTGTGCAGCCAATCAGGCTCAAATGTTTCGTGTTGTGTTGGTGAAATAATAACAAAACGATGAATCTTTTATTTGTGTAAAACTTTGTATCCTAGTTTGTCGACATGAATTGTGAGTCTTCTTTCTGCCCACAGAGACGTTTCAGATCATGCGTCAGACCCGAGCTCATGAGGGCAGTGTGTTTACGCTGTGCAACCTGCAGGGCGGCGCTCTGCTCAGCGGAGGAGGAAAAGACCGAAAAATCATTCGCTGGAGCGCCGACCTGGCTCCTGAGAGAGAGTGTGAGGTGAACCACAACTCTGTGTGTGTCTGTGTGTGTCTGTGTGTGTCTGTATTTGTGTGTTTAAGTGCACTTCCATCTAAACGGGAACCAGGTTGTCATTTACAATTCACCAACAGTGGACTATCCAATAAACAGGGAGGGCATTTTTCATTCATACTTTAAATCATCCTAAAAGCTTGTCAAAGCCACTCTGGTTAAGTTTTACAATTTTTGCCAACAGTGGCTGAAGGTGTGGGTGTTTACGGTCATGCTCTGCAGTGCCTCTGCTGGCTGGAGCAGGAATTGTATTGACCCATTCACATGGGTTATACTTAGGCATGTATGCATGAGTGGTTGTGTGTTATTTTGGTAGCGTTGCATTAAGACTTTAATAGACGACTAATCATTGATTATTTGTGCAGATTCCAGAGAAGTACGGGGCGGTTCGTACCATCGCAGACGTAGATGGAGAGGAGCTGTTAGTTGGTACGACCAGGAACGCCGTCCTCAGAGGAACCTTCTCAGACGGCTTTGTGGCCATCGTGCAGGTGAGCTACATTTAAAGCCACTGAACACGTGTGTTTGGTCTAGCAGTATTAAAAGAATGGGTGGAAGGAAATGTTGCACGTCACACTTTGCCCTCGGCTTTCGATGTTGGAAGTTTTGTTGACAAAACTGAATCATGAAAATACAACGCTCAGGGCGACATCTTTTGATAATGATCATGTTAATCTAAATATAATACGTATACAAAAGCATGTAGAAGCAGTGTTAGCATTTAGCTTTTAAACACAACAAAAACTGGTGTTTGTGTGTCTCAGGGTCATGTAGATGAGATGTGGGGTCTGGCCACACACCCCTCTCAGAACATCTTCCTCACCTGTGGTCACGACAGACAGGTGTGTCTGTGGAACACCGAGGAGCACAAACTGGACTGGAGCATCAATCTGGAGGTAAAACACGCTGATTACTGACACTTTATACCCTGAACAAAAAAATGTTTTCCCCCGACTTATCAGAATAAGAATCAAGTTAATTGTCAACCTATAAAGGCACAACAAAAACTTGTTTAGCATCTCTCCCCTGGAGTACAGAAAACAACATGACAATAAGTAAACAGAATAAAAAAAACAGGTAAAAAGTAGAGCTATTCAATACAAACTATAACAGTGCAGATTTGTTGTATATAAGAACCAAGAGCTTCGGAGCAGCTGATCAATATTTAATATCGTTAACAGCTTTAATTTTAAAGCTGTGACAGATTTTGAAATAATTAACTGTGCAGTTGCTGCAGTTTGCATTGCATCAGCTCAAGACGCAGAGTCGCAGCCCTCGTCAGAGTCACTTTTGGTCCAAGCAGCCAATAAAATCAAGTAGGAGGCTTTACCTCTGCTTTTTATTACATTTTCCCTCCTCGTCCAGGAACAAAGTAACAGCAGGAGCTCTACTTTTGCTCAAATACATTTTTTACATTTTTTTTTCTCACTTATTGTTGTGTGTGTGTGTGTGTGTGTGTGTGTGTGTGTGTGTGTGTGTGTGTGTGTGTGTGTGTGTGTGTGTGTGTGTGTGTGTGTGTGTGTGTGTGTGTGTGTGTGTGTGTGTGTGTGTGTGTGTGTGTGTCTCTCCAACAGGAGTACGGTCTGTGTGCTGGATTTTGTCCGAATGGTTCAGTGGTTTCAGTCGGACTCAACTCAGGAAGGTAACACATCAAAGTCACAGCAATGATAGACTTTAAGAAATCCTTCAGCTCGTCATAAAATCATTAAACGAAACAGTATGGATTTTAGTGTTTGTTAAAGAAGAACACTGAAGCTTCAGTGTTTATCCAGCTCTGCATCGGTCTGTAAACCTTTCTGTGTTCTAACCTCTCTCCATTTTTCAAAAACATCTCCAATATTGATCCTAGTTTGAGCACGTTTCTGCTCGTGGAGCTTATTAGAAACATGCAGAGGCTTTTTAGGTCGGGTACAATCACTTCTATCTGAACCACTTCTCTTGCCCTCTTCCATCACTGCAACACCTGTTGACCTGATAACTGCTCTCATATCTGGCAAACAGAGGGGCGTCCAAAACAGCCGTGTGGGGGTGCCTTAAAACCGCCTACCTTCTCTGGTCCAAACAAATCCAGAGCATTCAGGAGCAGAATCTAAAGTTAGAATGAGGACATACTGGCTGCTGCATTGTTGTCAGAGAAGCCAGCACTTCAACATGTTTCCTTAATGTCTGATCATATAGTAAGATACCTTTATCATCTCACTCACTACACATCTCACTGATATATGCAGTATTATCTTCCCAAAATCAATCAGCATTGATAGATAAGGCCAAAGGTTTTTTTTTACATGTTTTTATTTTTATTTTTTTTAATATATTGAGGTATTAAAACTTAAATTATTTCCATCAACTATGTCCAGTTCCCTGTGATGTAACGCCCCCTGTGTAACTTTCTCTCTCCTTTCTCACCTGTCTCAGGTGGCTGGTCCTGGACCTGCTGACCAGAGAGGTGGTGTCTGAGTCCACTGACGGGAACGAGCAGCTGTCCGTCATGAGATACTCACCCGGTCAGACTTTATTATCTAACAATGAACAGTATTCTGACGGACATCGTCCTTACCTACATTTCAGAGCACTTTAGAGGATATGAACACCACAGACCCTGAAGAATTATGTTTGTTGACATTCCTGTTAACAGTTTCAATGTTCTGCTGTGTTTTCAGACGGCAGCTTCTTAGCCGTGGGCTCTCATGATAACTTCATCTACATCTACACTGTGACCGAGTTCGGCCGGAGGTACACTCGCTTCGGGAAATGTAACGTGAGTCAAACATCAAATACACGTCTACATCAGTCTTGTTTGTTGTTCGCATGATTCAGTCTGACTCCAAGGTTTGAAGTGAATCTCAGTTTGATGAGCAATGAGCATGTTTCCACTAAAGGCTGAAATATGAGCGTGTTGGTTTGACATGGCCAGGATGAAGTGGTGATCCTGAGAGTCTCGTCTGTTCATGCACCGATCCAACAGCTATTTGAATCTGATGACTGTGGGTCGGTTTGATTAAAGTCTGATGACACCAGAAGTCGGGAGTTTGTGGTCGTTAAAGTCTCAAAGTTCGAAGCTAAAGAAGGTGAAGAAATACTTTGATTTGAAGGAAAGATTTCAGGAGCTTTAACATGAATGAAAATACTGTAGAGCGACTTTACAATCCAGCCCACAGAATCAGTTTCACAACAGCTTCACAGTATTCTCTCTCCCCGAGGTCCATGTGTGCTTCCTTTATCCTTTGAGTGTTTGAGTGAAGATGCATCCTGTAAAAGATGTGATTTGCAGAGATGTGAATGAGTAAAAATATGTTGGAAGAAGATCCATATCTGTATCAGAGAACACCTGAAGATAAATATGATTAAAATAAACATGAAACACCCTTCAGAATACAATGTTCTTACTCTGGCTTCTCGTCCAATCAGGGACACTCAAGCTTCATCACTCACCTGGACTGGTCCAAAGATGGAAAATACATCATGTCCAATTCAGGAGACTACGAGATCCTCTACTGTACGTAAACTCTTACCCAGAACTTCCACCAGATACGTGTGCGTTGCATAAACACAACAATGGTGTCTGACTTCCTGTCCCACTCGGTCTGCTCTGTGGTAAATTGATGCTCCGTGCTCCTGTGTGTGTGTGTGTGTGTGTGTGTGTGTGTGTGTGTGTGTGTGTGTGTGTGTGTGTGTGTGTGTGTGTGTGTGTGTGTGTGTGTGTGTGTGTGTGTGTGTGTGTGTGTGTGTGTGTGTGTGTGTGTGTGTGTGTAATCAGGGGACATCGCAGGGGGCTGTAAACTGCTGAGGAATCGCTACGAGAGCAAAGACAGAGAGTGGGCGTCTTACACCTGCGTGCTCGGCTTCCACGTCATGGGTGAGACGTAAAAACATTTCTTCTTCTTCTTCTATGTGTTATAATACGTCACGTGAATGACGGTGTTGTTCTCGTGTTACAGGTGTGTGGTTGGAGGGCTCAGACGGCACGGACATCAACGCTCTGTGTCGCTCTCACAGTGAGAGGATGGTCGCCGTCGCCGATGATTTCTGTAAAGTTCATCTCTTCCACTATCCCTGTCCTAAACCAAAGGTACCGTCTCTCCACGGCCCAATCATTAGACTTACTTGTTGGACAAAGTCGGACATTTTCAGCATTTAAATGAAAGAAAACGTACCTGTACAAACATTTGACAACATTTTCAACTCCAAATCACAATATTCAAGGCCTGCCAGTGCACTTAGTAAGCTCCATGTTTAATTTTAGGACCGGCAGGTGGACTAAAGAGAACTTCAGTCTGAACTTTTTAACACATCATCCTCATTACATCCTGCACAAACGTACTCACATCTCTGGGTTCATGCTTCACGATAACTTTGGCCGCCTGTCAGAGCAAAAACCTGTTTTGTTCTGACACTTCTAAACCTTCACCTGGTTCTTCGAAAGCTTTGTGCAACCAGGAGAGAAAAAGGAAAAGGATGATATCAAGTTTGTCACCGTCTGAACAGGGCGTGCAAAATGGAACTTTTCTGATTAGTGTTAGTGTAAGCTACAACAGTTTGTCAGGAGGCTTCAAACCCGCCTCAGCTGCAGCTCTCAGCCTGTCGTTAGGTTGATTGAAAGTTAGACTGAGACAGCATTTCCAGCATGGAGACCGCCATCGATGGGACTCCAGCCCCCCCTGCAGGATCAGACAGCGGACGTCACTCAGGCTTCATCCATTAATATTTACAGTGCACGGTCCAAACTCAGGAAATTGATTCAAGAATTACATGAATGCAGAAAAAGTCCAGATGATGTGTTCTAACTTCTCTTTTTTGCGCTTTCTAAAAGTGAATTCTCTTTCCTTCCTCTCCAGGCGCCGAGCCACAAGTACGAGGGCCACGGCAGCCACGTCACCAACGTCTGCTTCACGCACAGCGACTCCCACCTCCTCTCCATGGGGGGGAAGGACACCTGCATCCTCCAGTGGAGGGTGTTGGGAGGAGGAGGAGGAGGAGTGGGTGACAGCAGGGAGAGACTTGCTTCAGCCTCGTCCACCTCCACCAGCTCTCCAGAACCGGCAACTGGATAAACAAAAGGTCGATCTAGATCTGAACAGTGATGGAGGGGGGGGCGTGTTAACTCAGCCTGAGAGGAAGAAGACGATCCTCTGAGCTGCACCGCTGCGTCAGTTTCATACAGAACATGTGGAAGAGTCCTCTCCTCTGAAACCATGTTGTGAAACTGGACGCTGTGATTCAGGATCTCTGTGGTTCTGTCGGGCGTGAGGCGAGGATGATCAGAAGTGGCCGTGTGTGTTTGCTGGTACAGAACACGACTCGACTTCTGCAGAAACTTTCTCATGAACATTTCTGCGTTTTTGTTTATCAACCCACTGCATTGTGGTGCTTGCCATCGAGCCTTAAAGACGTTTTCATGATGTTTTTACATTTTAAAGAGTCATTCTTGTATTTTTAAAGCTGGGTCCCAATGTGAAAAACAGGCTGTAACGTTTGCAGTCATAAAAAGTTCTGTCTCTGAAGGGATCCTCTCTGTATTGTTGTAGAATAACAACAGGAGCCTGACAGGGACAAAAACAACAAGTTCGAGTGGACACACTTTCTGATGGATTGAAAGATGAAATCTGTAAAAGCTCGTTTCGTGGCTGCAGGCTGAGTCGCTCCACTCGAGCAGTTTAAAATCATTTAGTTCCTGTTGTCATTGGATGCCAAAATACATCAAAAAATAGAGCCCAGGTTTAAAGTATTGAAGTGACTCTTCTCAGTGTTTTCTTTAACGTCTCAGCTAAAACTGAAGCTGTCTTAATATTCATTTTTGCATTAAACAGACTGTGACAAATCCTTCCAATGAAATCGTATCTTAATGAACTTTTATCACATCAGTACTCCTGGAAATGATTACTTTAATAACGTTTGACATATTTAATAGAAGTTTGGGAATACTGTGATGTTGTATCTGTAAAGCTCCCAATAAAGAAGTGAAGACTGGAAAGTGTAATGTGTGTTACGTGTCACTAGTGGGCAGTGCTGCCTCACACACTGAGGGCTCTGCTGTTTGTGATCCCAGACCAGAGCCCTCACAGGGGTTCTGACCCTGTGTGTGTGTGAGAGATATTTGAGTTTCAAAGGTGTTGCATCCTACAAAAACGTGTAAACAGTTAAGATTTCTGAAGACTGTGAGATGATAAAAACACTCGTGGAATAGTCACAAACACGGGTTAAGTTGTAAATATGAGATAACGTTTTAAACCTGAGTTACAAAGAAGTCACACTTTCACAGAAGATGGAGGCATGGTGTTATAAGGAGTACAGGTACAGAGGAGTACAGAGGAGTACAGGTACAGAGGGGTACAGGTACAGAGGAGTACAGAGGAGTACAGGTACAGAGGAGTACAGAGGAGTACAGAGGAGTACAGAGGGGTACAGGTACAGAGGAGTACAGAGGAGTACAGAGGGGTACAGGTACAGAGGAGTACAGAGGAGTACAGGTACAGAGGAGTACAGAGGAGTACAGGTACAGAGGAGTAAAGAGGAGTACAGGTACAGAGGAGTACAGAGGAGTACAGAGGGGTACAGAGGGGTACAGAGGGGTACAGAGGAGTACAGAGGGGTACAGAGGAGTACAGAGGGGTACAGGTACAGAGGAGTACAGAGGGGTACAGGTACAGAGGAGTACAGAGGGGTACAGAGGAGTACAGAGGAGTACAGAGGAGTACAGAGGAGTACAGAGGGGTACAGAGGGGTACAGAGGAGTACAGAGGAGTACAGGTACAGAGGAGTACAGAGGAGTACAGAGGGGTACAGAGGGGTACAGAGGAGTACAGAGGAGTACAGAGGGGTATAGAGGAGTACAGAGGAGTACAGGTACAGAGGGGTACAGAGGGGTACAGAGGAGTACAGAGGGGTACAGAGGGGTATAGAGGAGTACAGAGGAGTACAGGTACAGAGGGGTACAGAGGGGTACAGAGGAGTACAGAGGAGTACAGGTACAGAGGAGTACAGAGGAGTACAGAGGGGTACAGAGGGGTACAGAGGGGTACAGAGGGGTACAGAGGAGTACAGGTACAGAGGAGTACAGAGGAGTACAGAGGAGTACAGAGGAGTACAGAGGGGTACAGGTACAGAGGAGTACAGAGGGGTACAGAGGGGTACAGAGGAGTACAGGTACAGAGGAGTACAGAGGGGTACAGAGGGGTACAGGTACAGAGGAGTACAGAGGAGTACAGAGGGGTACAGAGGGGTACAGAGGAGTACAAGTACAGAGGAGTACAGAGGAGTACAGAGGGGTACAGAGGAGTACAGAGGAGTACAGGTACAGAGGAGTACAGAGGAGTACAGAGGAGTACAGAGGGGTACAGAGGAGTACAGAGGGGTACAGAGGGGTACAGAGGAGTACAGAGGGGTACAGAGGGGTACAGAGGAGTACAGAGGAGTACAGAGGGGTACAGAGGGGTACAGAGGAGTACAGGTACAGAGGAGTACAGAGGGGTACAGAGGGGTACAGAGGAGTACAGAGGAGTACAGAGGGGTACAGAGGGGTACAGAGGAGTACAGAGGGGTACAGGTACAGAGGAGTACAGGTACAGAGAAGTACAGAGGAGTACAGAGGGGTACAGGTACAGAGGAGTACAGAGGAGTACAGAGGAGTACAGAGGGGTACAGGTACAGAGGAGTACAGAGGAGTACAGGTACAGAGGAGTACAGAGGAGTACAGAGGAGTACAGAGGGGTACAGGTACAGAGGAGTACAGAGGAGTACAGAGGGGTACAGGTACAGAGGAGTACAGAGGAGTACAGGTACAGAGGAGTACAGAGGAGTACAGGTACAGAGGAGTACAGAGGAGTACAGGTACAGAGGAGTACAGAGGAGTACAGAGGGGTACAGAGGGGTACAGAGGGGTACAGAGGAGTACAGAGGAGTACAGAGGAGTACAGAGGAGTACAGGTACAGAGGAGTACAGAGGAGTACAGGTACAGAGGAGTACAGAGGAGTACAGGTACAGAGGAGTACAGAGGAGTACAGAGGGGTACAGAGGGGTACAGAGGGGTACAGAGGAGTACAGAGGGGTACAGAGGGGTACAGAGGAGTACAGAGGGGTACAGAGGAGTACAGAGGAGTACAGAGGAGTACAGAGGAGTACAGAGGAGTACAGAGGGGTACAGAGGGGTACAGAGGAGTACAGAGGAGTACAGGTACAGAGGAGTACAGAGGAGTACAGAGGGGTACAGAGGGGTACAGAGGAGTACAGAGGAGTACAGAGGGGTATAGAGGAGTACAGAGGAGTACAGGTACAGAGGAGTACAGAGGGGTACAGAGGAGTACAGAGGGGTACAGAGGGGTATAGAGGAGTACAGAGGAGTACAGGTACAGAGGGGTACAGAGGGGTACAGAGGAGTACAGAGGAGTACAGGTACAGAGGAGTACAGAGGAGTACAGAGGAGTACAGAGGAGTACAGAGGGGTACAGAGGGGTACAGAGGAGTACAGAGGAGTACAGAGGAGTACAGAGGGGTACAGAGGAGTACAGGTACAGAGGAGTACAGAGGGGTACAGGTACAGAGGAGTACAGAGGAGTACAGAGGAGTACTGAGGGGTACAGGTACAGAGGAGTACAGAGGAGTACAGAGGAGTACTGAGGGGTACAGGTACAGGTAGATTAAGTGTGCATTGGCAAGTATAAAAATAAAAGGAGAAACTGTATCATGATATGAAACAGGAATAATATATATTAGGTCTGTCAGCATTAATCTCTTTTTAATCTCGATTAATATCAGGCTATTTTGTCCCTTCAGGCTCACTGTAGATAGTCGTCCTCAGTGTCTCCCTGTAGTCTCAGTGATGTAAAAGACAGAATCTGCTGCATCTTTGAATATCTCATTTCACTTTAACAAGCTCTTATACAGTTCAGCTGACGAGTCCAAAGTGATATCCAGTTTATGACATCACACATTGACCTATGACATCACACATTGACCTTTGTTACCGTTCTTTTGAGCTGTTTGACCTCAGTTTGGGATCCCTAACCACTTCCTGTTTCTGTGCTTAACTTCATGTCCTAAGCTTTACTCTACCAGAAGGACCTTACTTTATTTCAAAATAAAAGCACACAGTAAGTAAAGTACTCTCATCTTAAGACAGTACAAGAATTCAAAATAAAAGCCTAACCATTTTTATTTTTAAATTTGAAATAATGAAATTGCAAACATGCGATTAAAAGCCCTATATATAGCCTGTAAATGTATTATGTGTGTATTCTTTTTCTGAGAGTTTTTCTACATTATTAATTACACAAACAAATCAACAAGGATAAATAGATATATATATAGTTTTTTTGCACACTAGTTGGTGATTTGCCCCGGGAGTTTTTGCCCCAAAGGTCTGCAGACCCACCACGGTCAAAATGTACAGAAGACAATTAGGGCCATGCACAGGAAAAAAATCATGAGGGGAGGTAGATTATGTTTTTCATTATGCACTTCGAGGTAAAAGTCGAAATGTCGAGAATAATGTCAGAATTTCACAAATCTGTACATCAACGTAATTCTTAACATTTTGAATTTACTCATGAAATTGTATTTCAATTTTAGTTTTTCAAACTTCTACGTAATTATAGACATTTCAATTTGTCTCAACGTGTATAAGGGGAAAAACTTCCTCATCTCATAAAATGTAATAGAATTTTAACTTTTTTCTGAACATTTCAATATTTCAACATTATTCCCAACATTTCGACAAAAAATGTTCTACTTTATTCTCCCAATTTCCATTTGTCAACATAATTCTAATCCTTCCTAAATTGTAGGCTATTTCAACTTAATTCTCATAGTGCATAATAGGAAAAAATGTATTCCTCCTCTCATCATTTATTTCTCATGTCTGGCCCTAATCCTCTTCTGTAATAAAGCAGCTGTGAAATAAAAAATATTTCTGATTATTACATCCTAGTGTTTACATTCCCAAGTCCCTGCTTTGCCTGAATCTGACAGTAACTCTACTTTTTATGTTTGAATTTTACTAATATTTAAACTTAATATATTTTTTTTAAATAATTTGAGATTCACTTATGGGCATTTCTCTGTAAAGTGCATAAAATACAGTTTGTATTATTTGTGTGTGAGTTCATATCAGGACTGTTTAGTAAAACAGTAGCTAAGAGTGAAAAGTTAATTGTGAGATACCGGAGATTGTCGACAATGTCCGAAGATGACGATTATCACCCGAGCGAAGGGGGCCAGTGAGTGTGTGTTCTGTGTGTGTGTGTGTGCTGAACTGAGCGGAGGTGAAGAAGAGGAGGATGAAGCTGGGAGCGGAGGATGGGAGGAAGAGTGGAGTAAGATACAGGCTAGCTGTGAGTGAATGAGTGAGTGAGGAAGAGGAAGAGGAGAGGAAGGTCGTCCGAGGGGCCGAAAACAAATACTTGGATTTTTTGGGGATAACCTCCGGAGCATTCCTAACGGAAACTTTCAACTTTTTACCCGCCACAGCTCTCGCTCGCGGTGCCCGGAGCCGGCTTTGTTTCTCGGCGGGGGAGTCTACGATAAATGAAGGAATAAAATAGATCCCCATCGACCTTTTTCTACCGGAGCGGGGAATATCCCGGGACTTCTTATCTTACAGTGACGAGAGGATGGCGGCAAATATGTACCGAGTGGGAGGTAAAGAATGTTTTAATATTTTTAAGATCCCCCCCTACACAACGTGATTGTTCGTTTCGACAGCTAGTTGGCTAACTAGCCGCTAGCTGTCTGCGCGGCTAGCCGCTAACTGATGTTAGCTCCGTGCTAACGTCTGTACGTGACTCTTTATTAGAGGGACGCCAAATCTACTCAAACACCCAACAATGTAATCTGAATGAGCCTGTGCATAAATTAAAGAAATCCCAACATTATGATTTAAATTATATCCAGCCGAAGTTAAACTGAAGACCTTCTGAATGCATATAAACGCTAAGAAGTTTGAATTCATTTAAAAGAATAACTTTTACAACATATTTGCGTGATATCCCGACTAGTTTCCTCAAACTACGGTGGCCCGCCGCGAGTAGCGAAAACTAAAACCAACGTGAACCGGTAGAAAGTTTGTATTTATTTTTAACACACAAGCGTAATTTAGAGTTTGCAGACTCAGTCATCGGGTAGGTTGCAATTAAAAGCGAAGCAATCGTAATGTGTTTGCAATGTGGATGCAACGTCCTGGAAGTGAACACAATGCTGGTTAGCATTTGCCGCTAGCTGTCTGTGTGGTTGCTAACTAATGCTAACACTCTGCTAGCCACCGTACGTAGGAACGTCAAATCTATAAAAGCATCCGATAGTGAAGTCAAACATGAGCTAATTATAATACAGCAAGCGTAAAAACTTCGTTAATATTCAGTTGGGTTTTTCTGTATATATGTTACACATGAATCTGTGTAAACTTGCAGGAAAATATCAACTTTGTCAAATAATTTGCGTGACTTCCCCTCATAGTTTCTTTACGTGGCTACTGAGCAGCGTGGACCGGGTTGCTTTTAAGTAAAATTCAAAAAGTACTATGGGTAGTGATAGATTCACTCGTATAGCTGGGGGGTAGCCTGGTCGGAGCAGCGGGTACATTTCATGATCGCCTCCGCCATATCACTCGTCAGCCGTGTGTGCTAACTTTGATTGCTAAGTTGTGTTAGCCGTGGCTTCGTACTGCGTGTGGGTATGTTCAAGCCGGTGTTATGCCGAGAAATGCACGTCTGCTGAAAATCCCATAGGACAATGTAAAATACGGCAGACAAAATTGCTCTGCTGCCGAGTTTGTCTTCCACCCTTTAAGTTGCTCTAAGGACACTTAAGAGTCAAACACTGTTTGCAGGTCATATTTACGCAGGCTACAGAAAAAGCGTCTTCTACAAAGTCTACCGAACCACAAGGACAGTTTATGTTCATTAAGTATAAACTTCAGATACTTTGTCATCACATATCTGCCACCAGCGCGGTGCGTGCAATTTTTTTCTGGCAGGCATGCATTTCTCGTCATTACACCGGTGTTATTTGTTTTGGTAATATTGGTTGACGTTGAGTAACCACGCTGTTTTTGTAAGAAAGTTAATGCTTCGAAAAAAACATATAAGTCAACACTTAACGATGACAAAACTGAACCAAGTTAGCAAACTTGCAACCACTTGGACTTACATTTTAACATGTACCAACTCGTAGCATCAAAGTGAAACTACATTGAAATACATAATCAACATTAATGGACTCAATTTAAAAGACTGTTTTGCGTGATAACAAAGTTTGCTAACAGCAGGAGAAGCATCTCTCCAACATCATTATTTACAAGTGTAACTGATCCGTGTGTGTGTTACAGTGTACCTGTGTTGCTGTGCTTGTGACCGCTGTGTGTTGTGTCTGAGCGCTGATGGTGATATTAGGACTTGGTGTACCTTCTGTGATTCCGCTGTTGCAGCCTCAGAGATGGCTGGACTGACTGCCTGTGGGACAGCAGCCTTATCTCAGTGTGTAAGGCTGTGCATCAGTCTGTACACTATATAGGTCACTGCTGCAGAATATTTTGTGCATGCATGTAGCTGTGTTTAATGCAAAGGACTGAAGACTGAAGTAAAGGACAGCATGTGCAGTATAAATGTTGGCTTTGCTGTTGCATTGTTTTTTCGCACTGGTTGGTATGATTGTTGCCAGTGGCAGTCTGCTTGGTTAACATTTTATTATTAGATATGAAGCGTTGCTTATTCACACAGTTGCACAGTCCAAGGTGTGATGTAGAAACAATGCATAGCTCATTGTGCTGATTGGGTTATATTGGATAATATCAATACCCCACGATGATAAAAAAAAAAAATTAATACTTTTTTAATAGCGGGCATCTACAAGTTTTGGGGCTGCAACTGAAAAACCTTTTTTATTTGAATTTGGTTATTAATTAATCGTTTATTTAGGCAAATTATTTGTTTGGTCTAGTGTCGTCATCACACCATAATTTGAAGTTTCCATATGATACCAGTAAAATCAAACAATATAGAGACCTTTTTTTTTTCTCTAAGTCGACAAAACTAGACATCTTAGAGACCCTAAATTGCGTGAGTCATTGTTTTTAATTTAAAAAATTTGCAGGCAAACTCCAACACACTGTCTTAATTGCACAAAACGTTTGTACAGAAATGATAGATTCCTTCCTCTTCTTATCATCAGTCATGATATCATTGTGACCGTGTACTTTAAAAACACGTGGTATCAAACGCTTCGGTGACCTCAGTCGACCTCAGTCTTCAGAGGTAGTAGCAGAGGCGTTACAGAGGAGAGATGGGATCTGCTGATCCGGCGCTGTGTGTGTGCATGTCTGACTGTGTGTGTGTGTGTGTGTGTGTGTGTGTGTGTGTGTGTGAAGCTCCTGCTGTGCCGTGCTTCCACAACGCCGAAACGCAATGTGACCTCACAGACTGGGACACCATTATTACGCCGTCGTGGAATCAATATGACCGCACAGAGACGGCGGTGACGGCTGAGAAGTCTGAAAAATGCTAATGTAGTTTTGAGGGATTAATGTTAAACATATTTTAAATGAAAGAGAAAAAAAACTTTACGGTTGTCTTGTCATTCGTTTCATCCGAGGAATCTCCTCACTTTGGTGTTCCAGTGAAGCTACATCTCACCCTGATGTTTAAGCTCAGAGTCATTGTAAGCTTGGTCAGACTGTCAGGAAATGAACACTATTTAGCTTTTCCTTCTCCTTTGTGTGGTTGTGCTCCACCAGTGGTTATCGTCCTCACATTAAGGTAATTTGTCTGCACATGAGATGTGTTGGGATGAGCTCGATCTCTTACCACACAGATTTGTGGGTCAGTCTTGTGTACAGTCAACAGTTCAGTGTCAGTGTGTGTTGTGTCCTCGCCACACAGACCTCCTGGGTCTCTCGGGCACCGTTGTTCTTTTCGCCAGCCTGCTGGATCTTCGTGTGTGTGTGTGTGTAGAGGAGAAGCCTCAGCAGGAATCGAGTGTGATGAAGCCGTTAATACATTAGCGTGTAAAGTCCAGCCCTTGTAATCGTGCGGCTCGCAACAAGCGTGTGATTATGTAATGACTGAGAAATGTGTTTTTAAGTAGCCCACACAGCAGCAAGGTTAATAAGTAGTATGGTGCTTTAATGCAGAAATGATAATTAAGAAATGTATCAGCGTTACTGAAGCTGTTGTTAACCTGTGTGTGTGTGTGTGTGTGTTCAGTAAGAGTCCTGTTGTTGCATCAGGCAGCTCTTTACATCACCGGTCCTCCACCAGCACATAGTGTTCAGCCTGCATGTAAGATCATTATCCTCCTCAGAGATTAGTCAAAGGGCTTCCTCCTCTTCATTCACCCTCAAGCAGCGGCACACTGCGCCACTCCAGCCGTGTACATCCACAACAAACACACACAGCAGCCTCAGCACACACACTCTTTTTAAAGATCTCTTTTTCTTCCGGCTGACACTTAAATCTGTCCATTAACATAAAACCCTTTCAAAGGCAATGTGATTATGCCCAATGCAGGCGCTAGCTGAAGCCAGTGTGTGTGTTTTTTTTTCTTGATTATTGATCCATCACCCCCTCCTTAGTTCTGCTGGAACAGGCTCAGTCTCTAATATGTCCCACCAGGCTGGATTAAAATAAAATAACTCCCTCTGTCCTCCATCACTGTGTCTTTTGAGGCTAGAATTAGTCATGTCAGGCACATGAGAGTGCAGATCCCCTCTCGCTGCTTCTGCCCGTGTTATGTAATGTGCTGCTGTTGTGTTCCTTCACTGTGAACAAGGAGGTGAAGCCTCTCCGCTCGGGCTCCCCATCACTGTGCTAAGTAGAGCAAGAAATCCTCTCCCCCGTCTGAATCGTCGTCTCTGCGTCTCGGCTCGTGGCGAAGCACCAGAAGTCCTCCTGAGGCTCCGTGTCCCCGCTCGTGGGAGGACCAGATGGAGCCTGACGTGAAGCTGTGCGGAGCGGCTTCAAACGGCACAACAGAAGCTCTGAGTGTGTGATAATGAACGGGCAGCTTCCATCAGTATGCTGTGTAAAGGCTGGAGTGTCTATTAAAGCTGTCGGCAGCTGCTGCTGCGAGCACTTCTTCACTAAATCTGAACATATTTACCAAAAGTCATAGAAACACTCGGGTAATTAAAGTCTGTTTAAAAGTGCAACAACCTCTTTTAAATAAGAACCCGTTTAAACGAGTGTTTAGCATAAATTACAGACGGATGTGCATAAAATAAGATTAACATAAAAAACTCGAAGAATGGGAGGCTGATTGACGATACGTTTCTATGCTTGAAAGTTGCTTTAACTTTCTTTCTAATAAGCTGTTTGCCTCCAGAGTGAACTCGATTCTTCCTGCAGAGTCTTCAGTGTTGAAATGAGGCAGGTGGAGCAGGTCGAACAAACTTAAGCCGTGTTCACGTCTGCACTCCTGAAATAGATATTTGTCTTTATATCAATGCTAAGTGTAGTTCAACACAATCACAATATGAACTAAAGAGTGAAGAAGAACAGGAAACATTCTTATGTACATGCTCAGTCTTTGGTTTTATAACTGAGGACAGGCACGTTTATCACAAACAACAAAAGTGTTTCAGGAAAAGGAAAGGGCAGAGGAGACCTGGAGTTCAAGATAAATCCTATTTCAAACAGTGAAGAGTAGGGGCGTCACCATTCCAGATCTGTTACGATACTAGTAAAAATAAAATGATATTGATAATCCGGTTTACAGATCGTAGAGCAGGCGGTGACTTAAAACCAAGCCATGTCAGTTTGTATAGAGTCTCATCGGTCTGCAGGGCTCACATGAGCATGTAGATGTAGAACCTAATAAACTTTAATTAGGAATGAGGATGAATGATGTAATCAAGTTTTTATGGCCACCAAGCAGATTGACAGCTGTGTGATATCATGTGTTCTGATTTGCATATGAAGGCAACATTGAAGGTTCTAGGTTTGATTGTGAGTCTGAACAACAACAGTTATTAATAAGATGTTTTTCTGAGGATACAGAAGTTATAAAAGTAGATCACTGGGTGAATGCTGCATGCTAACATGATTCAAACTATTCTGGACATTAGATCACATGACGTCAGTCTGCAGCTCACATTACACCTGTTCATTTACTGAGCTGACGGGGTCTGGGTCTGTTAACAGCTCAGCAGACAGGCTTCATATCAGAGCTGTGTGTGTGTGTGTGTGTGTGTCAGACTGAAGGGTTTTATCCGTCAGGTGAGCCACAGTCTGTCCAAACATTCACTCACTGAGCTGCTGTCTGTGCAGAGGAGGTTTGACCTGACGTTGTTTACAGGGTCATGTAGAATATAATCTTCATCATTATTCATGTGTATCCTGTGTGCTATGTCCGTGCATGTGAATCAGATGTGACTCTAATGTTTCATTCTCTGTTTTTGTAGATTATGTGTACTTTGAGAACTCCTCCAGTAACCCGTACATGATCCGCAGAATAGAAGAGCTCAACAAGGTACGTGTTTTCTCCTGTTGCCTCACACTGTACGCACCAATAAAAAATGTTTTAGTATAGTTTAGGTCAGTCAACTCTGAGATATCTGCAATAAAACCCAGTTTCTAAACTGGGAATTACATTAAAGTGTTGCGTCATGGAGTAGTTAATGCTGGAAAGTGATAACAGCGTTATGCAAGTTCATAAGCCATGAAGATTTATAAAACATGAAACATGAACAAAATAAGATCAACACTCCAGACGTTATTTCAACTTTAGACATTTGAGTTATTCTTGTTTTTATGAGCAGAGTGAACTGCAGACGTGTTTTTATTTGATGTCTTATTAGAAAGTGACTCCACTGTTTGTTTTTCTCATTGATATGACATATCTTTGTGAAAATTTAAAGGAGCAATACGTAACTCTGACACCTAGTGTTTTAAACATCATAGAGAGCTGTCTCCCCCTCCCCCCTCCTCTCTAGAGTCAATGCTCACACAGGTCACCATGTGGTGGACTCTGAAGCTTCAGTGTTTATCCAGCTCTGCATGGATCTGTGTTCTAACCTCTCTCCATTTTTCAAAAGCATCTCCAACATTGATCCTAGTTTGAGCACGTTTCTGCTCGTGGAGCTTATTAGAAACATGCAGAGGCTTTTTAGGTCGGGTACAATCACTTCTATCTGAACCACTTCTCTTGACCTCTTCCATCACTGCAACACCTGTTGACCTGATAACTGCTCTCATATCTGGCAAACAGAGGGGCGTCCAAAACGGCTGTATGGAGGTGCCTTAAAACCGCCGACCTCCTCTGTTCCAAACAAATCCAGATCATTCAGGAGCAGAATCTAAAGTTAGAAGGAGGACATACTGACTGCTGCATTGTTGTCAGAGAAGCCAGCACTTCAACATGTTTCCTTAATGTCTGATCATATAGTAAGATACCTTTACCATTTCACTCACTACACATCTTACTGATTGGACCTTTAATACTTTATATCCCCAAAATCTAAGTTTGGAAAGTAATGCTCTAGCTTTAATGTTTTTTCTATAACATTTAGTTTAAACAGGAACATGCAGAAAGAGCTTGAGATCGGCAAGTTTCAGACGGCACAGGTCTTAAAGTAATGACCTCATCAGTGAACGTACGTTAAGATGATGCTTAAAGAATAAATGCTCCAGCTCTTGGGGGTTTTATTGAAGCTCATTTTAAACAAGATCTTGCAAACAACCTTTTTTTTCTTCAAGCCAGTTTGTTGCCAGCTAAATGTTCTTCCCCGGTTATAAACCGCACGTAGTAAACTGTAATGGCCTCATCAACAAACCGACATGATGGTGGAGTGGAAAGCAGAAGCCTGAACTGTCAGCTGCAGGAAAACGGATTGTTTCCAAGCAGGGTCCAAAATTAACACCCGCCAAGCGCCAAATGCGGGTGGATTTTCCGTTTGGCGAGTACTTTTCAGAGGGCTATCCGCCACAGGGCGGGTAAATGTTTCATCAAAAAGTTATAAAAAACTATGCTGCAGCTACTTTTCTCTGCTCCTCTCTCTGCTATAATGTCTGCGAGCATCGCAGGGCACGCTGAGACACACTAACATACATTGCAGCGCAAACGTACACACACACACACACACACACACCGGAGTGCCGAGACGGGAACACACGTGATCAGGTCTAACAGTCGGTTCGACTTTTCTCTGTTCACTCTCACCGTGTCTGCAGCTAACTTAGCGATAGCAACGTCATAAGTCTGTGAACATCTCCACACAGACTTTGTAAAACAGCGCTGCGTTCTAAACACTTTAAATATCCTAGCGGATGCTAAATGCACGCTCCACTTTTCTCTTCCATCACGTGCAGCAGGAGCAGTCAGAGATACACACACATCCACTAATGAGCAGGCTGATTATATAAAGTTTCTAATATTGTCAAAGCTAAATCAGGAGAAACCTTGGTTTGAGGATTACTAATTAATTATTCTCTGATGGATTTTTGTTTTTAGTCTGTAATGTTGTAATGCAGGGGCGGTTCAGAGGGGAGCAGGAGGCGAGTTTTGGAACTACTGCCTACAAATAATACATTAAGAAAAAAATAAAGGCCAGCAAATATATTCTTTTGCAATTTCTCAATCTCCTGATCTGATGACATGATCGAATCTGTGACTTAAATTTGTTATTGATTAAACAAAACATAATGCCTTCTCAATTAAATGTACTGTAACAGATGTGTATAGGACACAAGAAGAAATATTGTTATTTTGGCCGGTAAAAAAATATGTTTGGCCGGTGAATTTTTTCATCTACCTGCCACCTTGGCCGGTGAGTCAAAAAGTTAATTTCAGACCCTGTTTCCAAGTCTTTGAATGCTTTTAAAGCTTTTATTTAAGAAAAGATGAAATGCTCACAATTTGTCCGAGCCAGGACCGAGCTGCATGTCGTCCCCAGGGTTTTACCCTGCACAGACACAAAGTGATGAAAACATAAATGTTCAGACAGCAGGGTGATGCAAAAGAAAAAAGTCTGCTTCACTCTGCAGAAATAATAAAGCATCGAACTATTTCAATTATTCCGTTAAATAAATAAAATAAATGTATTACACACACGATAATCTGGAGGTCTGCTTTCAGAGGGTCAAAATCATACATCAGGGTCCAGTCCACACACACGCAGTCTCCTGGCCTCTGTTGGTAAACTGTGGTGGCCTCTGTGATGACAGGACTGTGGTACAGGAGCCTCTTATATAACAGCAGCAGCGTATGACACAGGACTCTTTCCCAGTCAAAGGATTAAGCTCATTTATGTAACACTCTTATTCTGAAGGGCTCGTGCTGCAGCGTCCTGAGTGCTAACGGCTGCTCACAGCAATGAATGAATGAAGGGAGAGAGAGAGAGTGGACGAGTCTCAGCTCCAGCCTGTGGCTCTGTGTGTGTGTGTGTGTGTGTGTGTGTGTGTGTGTGTGTGTGTGTTCTGCTTTCTCTCTGATCAGTCAGTCCAGCCAGATAGAAATCGCTCATCATCTATCAAAGCTCTCTGGATATTAGATATGGAGAGATTTGCTCCAGTATAGTGGACGTAGTATCGATGATATCTCGAGAGAATAGAGCAGAGCGAAGGGAACGCTTGTCCCGTCCTGTGTGCTGACGGTTTCATCACATAGCCAGGAAAACCCCAAACCACTCTCAACACGTGCAAAGAGATGGTCGGAAAATAAAATGTCGGGGGAAGAAGTGATTCCTCCCTTCGTGCCTCCAGAGGCAGTAACAGAGGAGTGGCAGGCAGGGGCAAGACCGGATCGGAGGTGCCAGCGGGGTAGAACAGCACTGAGTGTGTGTGAGAATGTGTATGTGGAGCTCCTGCTGTTTCTCTTCTGCAACACCGCGATACAATGAAAGACTGTGACACCAAAATGATGCCGTTGAAGAATCAATTTTTATTTCGCTATAATCTTAAGGCGCATTCACACGAGCAAAGTTGCCCCGTACCGTGTTTAAGCACGACTGCCCCCCTCCCCATTGCCTCGCTAGTCTGCACTCACACTGCTCCAGGACTAACCGGGCCTGAGCAGTTACCTCTTGTACATAACGTCGTTATACAACACATGCAAGGCTTTACGTGATCACGAAGCGTGCTCAGTTCACAAGACAGGCGGACTCGAGACAAAAAAAATGTAAATAAATAAAGGAGACGCGCTGTCGAGTCCGTGTCCGCACATCCGAAACAACACAGAGAACTAGACAGCTACTTTACTTACTTTGAATCATGTTAGTCAGAAACAGCCTCTTCGAAATGTGCCAGGGCCAAGAAGTGTACCAAGCTTGAGCATGGATCAGAGCACTCACACTGGTCAAACAAACTGGACTTTAGGGGTTAAACGCACGGTACGGCTTGCTTAGTGTGAGTGCGCCCTTAGACTACGTCTACATCGATAAACGCACAGCTCACAAAAGAGGAGTGTTATTTACAGGTTGTTAAATTAAGCCATCAGAAATATAGAGAGCTGTTGCTGCTCCACGTCGGAGGTTAATAATGCTGAGACAAGTTCGGAAACTTTCAGGATGATTCCAGTTTGGTACACAATAAATACATTTTGCTACTCGCCACCTTAGAAGAAGTTACTGCAAGTTATGAAATATGTGAGTCATGAAGCAGAATCGTTGTTCCTGCACAGAGCAGAAGAGAAACAGACTCCTGTCTGTGTGTAAACTGTGTGAGTAGTCTGTGTCGATATGATGGACAAACAGTGTGTCTGTCTGCAGCTGCTGATGCTTACAGCGGATTTGACTCCTGATTTGTTTTGGCTCCCTCAGATGATATAAAATAAAAACATCAGAGCAGGAGGAAAGCTGAACTGAAGCGAGAGTTGTTGTTGTTTGTGTTCAACTCCTTTTAATGAGCGCTGAACTAAACCATGCTAACATGTTACCTGGTTTCTAACCGGTGTAGTGCTTTCTAACCTCTGCCTCTCTCCTCACAGACGGCCAATGGGAACGTGGAGGCGAAGGTGGTGTGTCTGTTCAGGAGGCGAGACATCTCAGGAAACCTCAACACGCTGGCTGACAGCAACGCCAGTGAGTCCTGACGCCGCTCTCTCTCTTTGTTCTGTATACTCCGTCTGTGATCCTGCTCGCTGCTTTTTAATGAAGCCGCTCCTCTTTGTGTTTCTCATCAAAACCTCAAAGCTCCTCTGCAGATTTTGTGGAGACAAATAAAACAGAACAGCTCACAGAGAGAGGAACACCGTCACGTCTGCCTCAGGATCCGGGAGGGATGACAGTTAGGAAAAGTTATTGTGTCTTCCTCATTAGGTTATCTTATCAAGGTGTGCACTTGAACACACCACAAAGACTACAGCCGACAGTCAACCACCACGTACGTTCTGCACATGCGTGAGAGGAAATAACTCTCCATGCCAGCAGGGGGCGGTAGTCTGTTGTTATGATACGAGAAGACCATTTTCACACTGTGTCGCTCACCACTCGTATTATAGGTAGTCTACTAATGGAGAATAATGTCTGATAAAAAGTAGAAAATGGTGGCTGATGGGTGGTGACGGAGCCGGACACACCACAACGATCGCTGGACCGACGACCGGCGATTTCCTTAATGAGTCAGCGACTTAATGAGTCAGCGACTTAATGTCAGCGCGTAGCTCCGCCCCGTCGACAACCTCGGAGGTGGTGACCTCTGCTGGACGTCTTCCATTGCTGCCCTTAGTTTACTGTGTCGCGCTTTTCTTTTCTAACGCTCTGCTAACGGAGTAACAGTCGGCTGTGGAAACTTGAACACGATCAGGGTTTGCCGTACCAAACTGTACTGAACCAGACCGGACTGTTTGGTGGAAACACAGCTGATAACATAAACACACGCTTTCTTTTGTAGATATTCTTCTTATTTATTTATGTCGGATTAACGACTTCAGCTCGCAGTTTTCATTTTTTTCTTCAGGACCTTCAGTATTTGGATTAAGAAACCTTCGGGACATGATATTTCTACATTTTAGCTCTGGGGAGACATTATAGTAAGAACATTATCTGACACTTTTTTAGTATTATCTGTAGTCTTCTCAATATGAGGCACCTGCCCCTCCCCCTCTAGTCCGCCTGGATTAACCAATCAGCTTGCTTCTTGCCGCCTTCTTGTGTGTGTGATCAGAGAGAAGAGAGGGTGGAGGTGGTGTGATTGTGCTGCTAATAGTGTGCAGACTACTGAAGCCTGATCACATTCACTCATTACCCCCACCAGCAGCCCCCCCCTCCCCCCCAGCCCGCAGTGCTCCAGACAAAGACGCCTCCACACACACACACACACACACACACACACACACACACACACACACCTCAAGATGGATGCATGAATGCTGCTTCTTTTCATTGTACTCAGCTTAACACACACACACACATGCTAACAATGCTAACTGTATTAGCTCCATGGTCATTGAGGACATTTGAGTCTAATTGAAAAAACTAAACGTTTCATTCCATCATGATATTTATTTCATGAACGCTTCTTTATCATCAAGGATTTTATTCTTTGACAACGCCAAACAAACATCAAATTATACTCAAACACATTTTGACGTATTTCTAAATCTAAGGCTCATTTCGTCACATCTGGGTTATGATGAATTTATCCGGTTATGTTGCCTCTTTATACAAAAAATAATCTTTCTCTGCTGTGTCCGATAGTTAAAGCAAAATTATCTTCCCCATTGTGTGAGCAAGCGGTGGGCAGTAAACTGGTATCAGTACCGATGTAGGTACCAGATCTGCTCGGGGTCCTGCGTCTGCCAGTGACGCTGCACAAGATGATCGACTGTACATTTGTATATAATGATGTAGCGCGTTGTGATTGGCTGTTTGTCAGAGAGTTTACAGATGTAGTATTCACAGCTCTTCAGACGGAGAATATCAATGAATGTTAAATCCATGGAGAAAGGAATGAACAGGAAGTGAGAGCACATGGTGTACTTTTGATGTTTAACAAGTGAAACGTGTTACAGGAGGCTTACCGTCTCTTACCTGTAGGGGGCGTCTTTACAAACATTATGCATTAGCATATTAATATGTTCAGACGGGGGAGTCTCATCACCCGTGTAATATTTAAGGCAGTTTGGACGCTGTGTGTCTGAGGACTTCCTCTTTCATGATCTCTCTCTGACTCTCTGACAGCCAATCACAATCTGCTACATCATCATACAAACGCAGGACCCCGAGCAGAACTTACACCGGAACCCTTATTACGCTCTCCCACGCCATGGATTTTTGCCCTACAGTCATCACCGGTGAAAACAACACGTTTTGTCAAAGTGCACATGACATAAATCAGCCGCAGCGGTAGCTAAATAAAAGTGGCGTTCTTCTGCATGTTTCACTCTGACACTCAGAGCGGAGGCAGCGTCTCACCGCTTAATTCCACCAGATACGTGTTCGGTCCAACTGGAAGCACACATCAACCGCGGGGTTGATGTGTGCTTCCAGTTGCTGCGCTGCGTCTCCGCTCCGTCAGTCCGGAGTCCTCTGCAGCAGATACACAAGGCTTCTGTTTCTGCAGGACACGTGCGCGCATCACACAGGTGAGCACACTCCCACCAGCGGACAGAGAGTGAGCGTCGGACAAAATGTTGCGTCAACCACCCGAAAAGCAGACAGAAATATCTGCGTTTTTGAAAGGCTCCCAGGGTGGTAAAGATGGCAACACTCGCTCTCCTGCGAATAGCAGCAGGAGTAAGGCTGCGGGTTCAAGTACAGAGAAGACCCAAGCGCTGCACGCCCTGCCCCTGACAAGCAGCAAAAGTCCAGTCACCACCAGATGACAGGTTTTGCCCCAGCTTGGCTGTCAGAGGGGAAACGCTCCCCCTGGCTCTACTAGACTGTTATTGGCAAATCCTTGTTCAGTTATTATATTGACTGTCGTCATTAAAAGAAACACCATGATTCCATGAAAACAAGTGTTTGTGTTGGTGTCCGTCTGCGCCCCCCCCCCCCCCCCCCCCCAAATAAATCTTTTCTTTTTTAAACTGCAAACCCAGGGTAAACATTGGATTCTGCCTGTCGAGGCTGGGGTCGGTTCGTCCCATTATGATCCTGTTATAGACCTGAACCTGGACCTTCTCCCCGCCCCTCTTTCCCACTAGACCATGATTTATTTGCCTCACTTCTTTTTTTTTTTATTACTGATCTCCTCCCCTTCCTCCTTCTTCTGCACGCACACATACACACACATGCGCACACACACACAGACAAACATGCATATACACACACACACTTGCATCAAGTCTCTCTGCAGAACAAAAGGCCCTTGATCTTTCCCTGAGGGCCGCGGCACGCAGCGGGTTAATTCTGACTCGCCTTGTGTCTGTCGCTCTTTTTGTGTGTGTGTGGTTTCATCTTGTGTGTGTGTGTTTGTGTGTGTGTGTGTGTGTGTGTGTGGCTTGAGTTGGGGATACATGTTGAGGGGGGGATGGGCGCCTCAGGTTTGGTACACAGGGTTTCCTACTTTGTCTGGCAGGGACTAGCCGGACAGGGGGGAGGAGGAGGAAGAGGGGGTTAGAGAGGTTAACAGAAAAGGGGTGTGGCTTAAGGTCCCGTCCCTCTCGCTCCCTCACTATCTCTCTGCATGTTGCTCGCTCGCTCTCTCTGTCTCTCTCTCTTGCCCTCACTGACAGGGTTTCCTGTGGCTGAGTGCAGGGGTGGAGTCCACGGAGATGGAGCAGTCTAGTCCCGCCCCCTCAGGCCCGCAACAAATTACTCACCCGCCTGAAATTAGGAATGCGCAATCTAGTGGCCACACACACACACACAATGAGCCCATGGGTTCAGCTTTTCTTGGCAGCAAACTCGACTCATGTGGTGCACAGAATGATTGTTTTACAGCGAGTCTGTTAAGACGTGCGTCTGTGGCCCTTTGCTCTAATTCTTCTTTTTATTATCTGAGGACTTTACATATTTTCAGGTCCAAATAACAGACAGGTAGAAAAGTTTGATTGCATAGCTGTCCTTGCAGCTTAAATGGCGTCTACAAAAAGTTGTTGTTTTTGTCCCTGACAGGCTCCTATAGTTATTCTCAGTCCACATCATTACAGAAAGGATCACTACAGAGAGAGACACTTTAATAAAGTTTGAGATGTTTTATTTTTATCAGAATCAGCAGTATTTCATTAATCCCCGGGCATTACAGTCGCTCCTATACACAGAAAATATAGGATTAAAAAAAGAAATGTGACGCAAATAATAAATAAATCAACAAGTGCAGAGTATTGGAGACGTAAAATGTTACACAGAAGTGCAGAGTTGAAAGAAAAAACAAGGCATACCAAATGTCAGTGTTGCACCGTAGTGTAATGAATCTAATTGTCCACCGGGTAAGATATGCTGTGAGAAATAAATCAAAGAGTTCACAGCTGTTTGGGGGGAAATAAGTCGAGGTTGGGACAGAGTTTCTGACCCCCAACCAGAAACACGTCTCACAACGTCGCCAGACTCCATTCATAAAATTGTTGGTTTGACCTCACAGAACATCAGCGTTGTTGCTTGTTTGTGTTTCGGTGTTTAAAGCACTTACCTACCCAGCTTTTTGTTTTTTTCGGGCAGAAAAGCGCCGGCTGTGCGCTCTGAACCATGCATGTCAACCTGTCTCTATGACAACAGTCTTTTAAAAATGGTTTGGTATGACCGACAATGCTCCGATGGTTATTACTGCATGTATATTTTTTTCCTTCACTATGAGCATCAAGCGGACGATGTTTGTCCTCCTAATTTGTCTGCACGCGGAGCGGGGAGGATGTAAGTACAGGACACGATCTGTAGGAGACAATAAAATGTGGGTAATATCGGATATTTCAAAAAAGATGTCAACGCCTCTCTGAAAAGTTAAACAATTAAAAAAAGACGCTGGCCCTCAGAAAAAAACTAGCTGGACACGGTGCCTAAGTCATTTGTACTTAATTCTCGATGTACAACACTTACATCGAACGAGAGACAACATATCACTATGTTTGTATTACTTTATTTTGTAGCACTCACTTCCTGTCTGTGGGGACAGTTCTTGTAGTTTATGATTCTTGCAGCATTAAAAGCGTAAAAAATGGCGCTCACAGTTGAACACAAACCTCAGTGAAATTCTGGACCTTTTCAAATCCTGTCAGTTTGCAACTCGCTCGTACGTCAAGTTTTGAAACAGCGGAGCAAAAAGCGGACTGAAATGAAGTCATCATCTGTAAGGTACCGAAGCAAGTTTAGTGTTTAAAAAAAAAAAAAAAAAAAAAAAAGGTTTGATGCTAAAATGTCAACACAACTCTGTTTCATAGTAACAACGCTCCGCCGTCATTATGCCCTAAGATGTTAATTCCCTGGTGATGCAGAGTAATGTCGGGGTCCCAGTCTGTGAATTCAAATCATGTTTCAGTGTTGTGGAAGTGCAAGAGAGCACAGCACAGCAGGAGCTCCACATACACAGACATGCAGACATACACACAGCCCTGCGCTCCCCCGCTCCCCCGCTGGCTCTGCTGATCTCTGTTACTACCTCCAAAGGTGGTACAGAAAGGGGGATCTCTTCGTTCCCCCCATTTCAACACCGCAAAATTCATATTGAAGGTGAAACTTCACAGGGATGTAGATATCGCGCCTTGAAACGGCGGCCTGATAAATGCTACTGGCGTCAACATTTCATTGTGAATACTTTCTCAGATTAGCGACAAATGTGTGACCACCAGGGGGCGTCAGAGGAAATTCCTGTCCATGCATCTGTGACGGTTTTGTTCTTTGACACACTGGCTGAAGAGTAGTGCTGCAGTGTTGTTACTGTGTCATGTCGTGATGCTGCGTGCTCTTTGTGTGACTCTGACGCGTTTGTTTGTTTGTGTTTTAGGAGAGTTCGAGGAGGAGTCGAAGCAGCCGACTCTGGCTGAACCACAGAAACACCAGCTCAAACACAGAGAACTCTTCCTGTCCCGACAGTTCGAATCCCTCCCTGCTACTCACATACGGTACGTCCTTATTCCAAGACACGCACACATACACACACACACGTGCGCGGTGAACGAGTGAGTCGAAGTGTCTCTGCAGACACATTCAGACTGACATGTTCTGCACGTGCTCAGACTGTCTCATTTTATTTCCTTCACAGCATCCACAGCTGTTGATGAATAAATGTGCAGCACATATTTGACTTTGTGAAGCAGAGAATTAAGGACATAAACATCCAAGTATGATGTGAGGAAGTCAAACGTTTCGATGCTCCGATACCACACGTTTCAAAGCGATGCATCTCCTTTTATTTTCAGGATCGATGGTTTTAAAAAGTACCTACCCTTTAAAAGAAGGACATATTATTGAGTCAGATCTTTAACAAAGAAATAAAGAGAGCTTGTTTCAGTGAATGTTTGAAACAAAAAACAAAATTGAAATTTTGTTGGAATATACTCATCAAGAAATTAGAAACAGAAATGTCCAAGTTATTGGAATTGTAGTTTTATCTGTGTGAATCTGACTGAATACACTGACTGTCTTAAATACGTCACGGCCGATTTAAAGTCGTTTCTGTTGTTGGTCATTAAGTCATAAAAAACGAAACAGCCTGAAGTAAGAGAAGATACAATTCCCAACCCTAAGAGGTCCAATCAGTGAGATGTGTAGTGAGTGAGATGATAAAGGTATCTTACTATATGATCAGACATTAAGGAAACATGTTATGTTGAAGTGCTGGCTTCTCTGACAACAATGCAGCAGTCAGTATGTCCTCCTTCTAACTTTAGATTCTGGTCCTGAATGATCTGGATTTGTTTGGAACAGAGGAGGTAGGAGGTTTTAAGGCACCCCCCAAACGGCCGTGTTGGACGCCCCTCGGTTTGCCAGATATGAGAGCAGTTATCAGGTCAACAGGTGTTGCAGTGATGGAAGAGGTCAAGAGAAGTGGTTCAGATAGAAGTGATTGTCCCCATGTTAGTCAGATACAAACTCTGGATTTCTCCATAATGAAGGCTGTCAACGTTGTTTACCCGCGTGCTTGTGCTCGTGCATGAAGTGTACCGTGCCAAAGCACACCTCTCCGATGTGTGCCAAAGCCAAGGAAGTATACCGTGCCTGAGCACGATACGGAGCAGTCACACTGGCCAAACGAACTGGACTTTAGGGTTGAATCGTGCTTGGGCGTGGTACGGATGGCCAGTGTGACCGTGCCCCAATAAGCTCCACGAGCAGAAACGTGCTCAAACTAGGATCAATATTGGATAGTCTGGTTTTACTGGCTGAGATGATGGAGCCGAGATTATGAATCCGGCCCTGGCCCTTTGGTAGGAGAGACTGGGGGATGAAATGCAACAGTGTTTCCGGTCTCTCTTTAGCTGTCCTATCGAATAAAGGCAAAAACCTCTTTATACATTTATACATACATACAGTACATACATATTTATATAGAGTGTTAGTCTGGTATCCTCAAGCTCCTCTCTGTGTCTCCTCAGGGGGAAATGTAACGTCACCCTCCTCAATGAAACAGACGTCCTGGCCGGATACCTGGACAAAGAGGTAGGACACCACCCACTCACCTTTCTGCAGCTCAAACAAACACTGAACGATCTGATCTCTAATCTCTTCTGTAATCTGTGTGCAGGACTGTTTCTTCTACTCGTTGGTGTTCGACCCGGTCCAGAAGACCCTGCTGGCGGATCAGGGCGAGATCCGGGTCGGCTCAAAGTACCAGGCGGAGATCCCTGACAAGCTAGCAGAGGGTGAGTTAGAGAAACCAGACCTGTCTGACCCGTTAGAAACAGGAAAAAAAGCAGAAGTTGAACCTGTTTTTTTTTTCACCTCTCAGTTGAGTCAGACACCCGGGTCCAGGAGAAGCTGGAGACCAAAGTGTGGGACCCCGACAACCAGCTCAAGGACCCCCAGATCGACCAGTTCCTGGTGGTGGCGAGGTAACAAACCCCCCCTGTCAGCCATCTGTCACCCTGTTGCATCATCATCACTAGATCCTGTTGCCATGACAACTTTTCTGGATGAGATGCAGGAATCGTCAACAAGCCTAAACGTCTCTCACAGGATCAAAAGAATATCTTTGATGTATTTTTTTTTTTAAGACAAAATTAATTAATGAATATCTTGGTGAAGAGGAGGGAGTTTGAAAAATGCTCTTTTATAACTTAAAAATACACATAAAAATAGAAGAACAACATCCGTCTATGTTCAGCAGGAATAAAGAGAACATTTTCTCAGTGCAGTCGACATGTTGTCCCGAGGATTTTTGGACATATTAGTTTTATTTCAGCCTTTATTCTGAAAATGCAGGTAAACATAAATGATACTTTATTTTAGCATGATATGGACGTTATACTGCGATCTTTAGTCGCTGTAGAATGATTACAAAAAATTTAAAAAATAAAAAATCTGCAGGAAATTTGATTTTGGAGGGAATCATCCGGCTGCCTTTAAACTGGAATGTGAGCCAACTGCTCCCCCTAGTGGTCGTTAAGTGAACATTCAGCAGTTACAGATTCACTTCTCTTCTCCTGTGAGTTAGACATTTACATATTTACAGGATGTGCTGTGACGCTCCGCACGACATACAGATTATATAGAGCACATTCTTTACCCGATCCCTCCTCCGACCTTTATCCCAAACATCTCACAGTCTGAAACTCGTCCTCATAGAAATACTTTAACTCTGGAGGATACCTGGCAGGTTTTATAATCAGTGAGAGAAACATATCAAGAAACAAAAGAAGTGAAATATGAGTTAGATAAGTTGAAGAGAATGGTACAGAGAATTAAGGGTCTTGTTTGAAGTGTATCAGTAGCAGCAAAGCTCCGTCCTTATTATGTCTTCAGACATTTATATTGATTCAGCAACGGCGTGACATTGGTGTCCCAGTCTGTGAATTCACGTGGTGCTGCAGAAGTGCGAGAGAGCTCCACACACACACACACACACACACACACACACACACACACACACACACACACACACACACACACACACAGACAGAGCGCTGTTCTCCCCCGCTGGCTCAGCTGATCCTGTCTCTCCTCTGTTACCACCTCTAAAGACGCGGGACAGAGAGGGGGTCACTTCGTCCCCTCATTACACCTCCAAGACATTCAGATTGAAAGCCAAACATCACAGGGGCATAAATATCACTCATTGAGACGGCGGTTTGAACAGAGCTACTAACAAGCAGAGAGATATGTTAAGAAGAGGCGAGGGGATGATACTTCTTTAATCTGACTGCACATGTTTCATCTTGAACTTGATAAATCCCGGTGCTCATGAGAAGATCACCGATCAGTGATAAACATGTTTGTTTGTTTGTTTGTTTCAGAGCGGTGGGGACGTTCGCTCGCGCTCTGGACTGCAGCAGCTCCATCCGTCAGCCAAGCCTCCACATGAGCGCAGCAGCAGCCTCCAGAGACATCACACTGGTGAGAAGATTTACTTCAACATAAATGTATCACTTCATCAGGCCCAAATGTGTCGAAGAAAAGTTGTTCTTCCTGTTTCTGGAGGTTTTAAGGACTGTACATGGCTGAGTTTTTGGATGAGCAGTGCAGCTCATCGTGTTGTTTGTGTAAAAACTACAAAAAAGATTTAAGATGACTACAAAATGTGTAAAATCTACAAAAAGATTTAAGATGACTACAAAATGTGTAAAAACTACAAAACTAAGCCACCGGTCAGCTGTTCAGGCTTCCTGCTGGAGTCCCCCAGGTTAAGCCTTTGATATGTAGTCGTGTAGTTTAAACTTTGCTTCAGAGGAACGATGAGCATGATGTCACCGTGGACCGGGTGTCTATAAAACAGCACTGCTTGTTTTGTTCGTGCCTTTGTGCTCCGGCCATCATAAAAAAGATTTTGTAGGTCCCTTCTGAGAAAGGTTGTAATTCTCCTCCTCTCTGCCGTCAGTTCCACGCCATGGACACGCTGCAGAAGAACGATTACGACCTGGCCAAAGCCATGTCCACGCTGGTCCCTCAGGGGGGGCCGGTCCTCTGCCGGGACGAGATGGAGGAGTGGAGCGCTTCAGAGGCCATGCTGTTTGAGGAGGCGCTGGAGAAATACGGCAAGGACTTCAACGACATTCGCCAGGACTTTGTAAGCTCTTCTTCTTCTTTATGTTAGGTCATTTCAGGATCTTTTGCACAGCTGGAGAGAGACAGGAAATAGAGGGGAGAGAGGGGGGATGACATGCAGCAAAGGGTCAAGGTCGGATTTGAACTCCGCTGCAGGGCCGTAGACTTTCTGTACAAAACTGCTAGGCTATTCTGAGCCCCAGATCATCTTCTTTTTTAAAAGCTTGAATATTAATGGTTTAAACTCTGCTTCTCCTCCCTCAGCTGCCCTGGAAGTCTCTGGCCAGTGTGGTCCAGTTTTACTACATGTGGAAGACGACAGACCGCTACATCCAGCAGGTACGTCTGCACAGACACACTTACACCAAAAGGCAGCTAAGGTGTGTTCTGACATGAAGCTGTTTAAATATTTCATGTGACAAATGTCATGGAGAGTCAATGGAAGGACTCAGAGCTTGTGATGAGGACACAAATGACTGGAAGCAAATAAGTTTCAACTGGAGCGACAGATTTGCTCGACAATGTGTCATCAACAAAAATCAGCTCTTAGATTCCCCTGACTCTTTATGATTCGTCAGAAACATTCAAAGAAGCATTTTCAAAGTGAACACGAGCCAAAATATTCAGCTTGTTTTTGTCTGAAGCGCTTTCAGATGATTGACTTCCTGTTTCTCTTCTCTGGTCAGAAACGACTAAAGGCTGCGGAGGCAGACAGTAAACTGAAGCAGGTCTACATCCCCACATAGTGAGTATAAATCCTATAAGTCACCGGAAACTGTACCACCCCCCTTTTAGGAAACTGTACCACCCCCCTTTAAGTCGAGCTCTCAGAAGAACTCTCTGTCTTCTTTTCAACAGCACCAAACCCAACCCAAACCAGATCATGGTTCCAGGGAGTAAACCGGGAATGAACGGAGCTCCAGGCTTCCAGAAAGGACTGAGCTGTGAAGGCTGCCACAGTGAGTACACACACACACACACTGGGAAGACAGGGTCCTGAAGTCCTGTCAGGGTTTAGATGTGTACAGAAGCCTGTCGTGGTATCTTTGCACATGTAGAATGTTAAGGAATCTGACAATGTGTTCTGGTTTCTATTTATTTAGAATAACTTATTTTATATCTATTAAACCCTCCTCTCACCTCCTCAGCGGCTCAGTCTCCTCAGTGGTACGCCTGGGGGCCGTCCAACATGCAGTGCAGACTGTGCGCCTCCTGCTGGATCTACTGGAAGAAATACGGAGGCCTGAAGACCCCCACACAGCTAGAGGGCGCCGCTCGAGCTGGCTCTGTAAGTCCCCGCTGGCCCATTTCAACATGAAGTTTTTGTTTTCAGAAAGTAAAAGTAGAAATCATCAATTCTGTTTCTTCCTCATTTTTCCAGGAGTCAGGCCCCCGCGGTCACATGACCCGCCAGGAGGTCCAGGGTCTGTCCCCGTTCACCCGTAACGAGGGTCGAGCCAAGCTGCTCGCAAAGAACCGGCAGACGTTCATCCTGCAGACCACCAAGCTGACACGCATCGCCCGCCGGGTGTGTGAGGACATCCTGCAGCCTCGACGCGCTGCACGCCGACCCTACGCCTCCATCAACGCCAACGCGGTCAAGGCAGAGTGTACGTATACCTATACAAATTTTACAGGTCGTTTAAAACACCACCTTCCGTGGTTAAAGTGTTTAATCTTAAACGTGTGTGTCCTCAGGTATTATCCGGCTGCCTAAAGCCACAAAAACTCCCGTGAAGAGTAAAGTGATTCCTCGTCCGTCTCTGGCCGCCATCGTGAAGGACTTAGGTGAGAGCACGTTGTGTGACATCACTCCCTTTCGTCTGTCTTTCCTCCGCTCTGATTGGTTGTTGAGTTTTTGTTGTCGTCGTGTCTCTGCAGCCATCTCTGCCCCTCTGAAGCTGAAGGCGTCTCGAGGACCGTCGACCCCCATCAACAGGAACCAGGCCAGCCAGCCACGAGTGGGGCAAAGCCTGCTGGGAAAGAGAGGCTTCGACAGCGTGAGTACACACACACACACACACACACACACACACATACACACACATATTTAAACCCCCTCATCTTCCTAAACAAACCTTTAAAACACCCTCAGTCTGATTTTCTTTAACATCTTGGTTGATTCATTCTCCTGCTCTCTGATTGGATCACAGGCTTCAGGGGCTCCCTTCCCAGCCAATGGGAGGCCGTACACTTCAGGTATGAGGACCACCTCTCAGTCGGTCATCAAGCGGCAGAAGGTTAGCCAGGGGGAAGCTCCAAACCCGGTGGTGTTTGTGGCTACAAAGGACACCAGGTACATTTGAGTCCCTCACACCTGTTTCACCTGTCGTTATCAAACAGGCAGGTCACTGGACTGTGGTCGACCTTCTCGTTGACGTTCTGGTTCTCTTCCCCTCTCAGGGCTCTGAGGAAACACCTGACTCAGTCTGAGATGCGTCGGGCAGCGAGGAAGCCTCACCTTCTGGTCCGGATCAAGCTGCCCCCTCCTCCCCGTTCCCTGGCCATGCCCCTGATCCCCTCCAGCACCAGCGAGCCAATCGTCCTGGAGGACTGAGGAGGAGAGACGGGAGGGGGGGCGGGGCTTTCAGCAGGACACGGGGTTTGGGGGGAGGGGTCTGTGCTCAGGCCGTCACATAACAGGCAGCACAGCACGCCATAACTGTAGTCTTTCTTTCCTTTTTCAGCGTCATTTTACTTTAGTCCTCTGTTACCCCCCAGGTTGTCCCACAAACAAACACCTAAAAACACACACAAGCACTTAGACAACGACACATTTTCACACACACACACACACACACACACACACACACACACACACACACACACAGCCTGCTGGGATTTGTAGTTTTTTATCAACATCACAAATTATTTTCTCCTTTTTCAGCGCTGCCTGTTTTTAAATGTGTAACTTAAATTGAGATATTTCTCCTCCTGAATCGACAGTGATAAAGCACACTTTGGTTTTTTTCCTCCACGTCCCGATCTTTGTGTAAATACCTGCACCACAGACCGTGCGTGAGACAGCTGAGGTCAGATTTGGCTCAAAAGTTTCCCTCGTCCAATGAAGTCCAGCAGGGAAACGTCCGCTTGCAGCTCATTGGTTTAAATTTAGGAGGCGTGTCGTCAGATCTGCTCTCAGTGTTCGATCCTTCAGCTGCGTTTATCCGTTGTATGATGCATGTTGCATCAGGTTCCCACCTGCGTCTCGAAATATATAATACGCTCCGTGATACGGAAGCCTCCAAGTGTCAAAAAACATTGAGCAAACAAAATACAGCTCCAGAAGTAAGACGGATGTGCAAGCATTTAAGAAAACTACGGAAGCCCAAAGAGGACATTCATACATTTTGTTCCCCTTCATGACAAGTAGTTTCTGACTTAGTTGAAGGAATCTCTCCGGCTACAGCCGCTCCGCAGATGTAGGTCTGTGGACTTCTTCTGTCCGGCAGAATCTAAAAAAGATCTGTTCTGATTTGTGTGTTTCAGGACTTCTCGGTTGTTTTCTGGAGATCTCAACTTGTTCCAGTTGTTACCTCAAGAACACAACGCTGGTATCCCAGTGACAACGAGTTCATTTTCCAAGATCTCGAGAAACCGACTGAAATGAAGTCCTTGCCACCAAAGTTCTCCAGAGAGAAAGAGATAAATAAGTAGTGATCTTTGCTGGTTCTTCTGTGCTATCACAGAAAAAGAACTCATTATCACAGGGAAAGTGGCGTTATTATCCAGAGATCAGTTCTTATTCATGAGAACACAACACTGCTTTTCCCGTGATGAGTGAACTCATCAAGATCTCAACAACACAAATAAAATAGTTTTGTTAACACAAGATCTGAAGAACACAAACTTTACTCGTTATCAGAAAAGTAAAAAGTATGGATGTTCACCCTCTTTGGGATCTTAAATCAGTTAAATCATTGAGGTCTGCAATTCAACATTAGTAAGAATTTACCAGGATAATCTTTAAAAAATCTTTAGTCCAAAACCTACACTTTCAGTTTAATACAACTTTAGCTGCAAACATAATACCAACTCAGTCGATGAAACAAGGCACATTTGCAAAGTTAGAACTTTTTTTCCACAATGTTCTGCATCAAAGAGCTGATCAGCGACGTCCTCACTTAGAGAAATCGTCTAACGTTCAGAGGACGAAGCATTTTAAGAGTTATAAGCAGCAGTTGATGCTAATTAGTGAAGGAGGAGGGTCTGAATAACTTGACGCGGACATGCAGAATTTGGTACGTTTAAAAAAAAAAGTTTCAGCTTGAGGGACCAAATCGCTGCGAAAGCTCGTTGAGACTCTCATGTTGCAGGCCGAGCTGTCAAATCCAGACTTTTTATAGCTCATCATCCTGGTGTCGTTATTTCAGCGTCCTTTAAACCAGTTTCTAGTCGTTAAATCTCTGTGAAGATCTGTTTGTTTTTGGTTCACAGCACTGCAGATCTCAGCCTTCTTTAGAAGGACTTCCAATCCTGGTCTTGACCCGACGGGTCATCAAATTGGGACCTGGTACTGATACTAGCTAACAGGTTTTGCAGACCAGGACCTGGAGGAGGAGGGAGATTGAATGAGCTGAGAGAGAGAGAGGACTGAGGTGTTTGGTTTTCACAGATCTGGATCCCCGTTTGTGTTTGTTCCTCTTACACTGAACCCCGACTTCGATTTCCTGATGTAGGTGCTTTAATCCACTTTTTTATAGTAATGATTCCTTCGTCCTTTTTAACCCTCCGTACCGGCTCCACCTGAACGCCACAGTTTTCAGTTTTTAAGAGGAGGACGAGGGTTGGAGGTCGTTCCTCTCCTCTTTGCTCGCCTGCCGCTCTTTTCTGACCACTGCGAGCTGTTAGACAGTCTGACGCTGAGAGGTGTAAAAAAAAAAACAGTCAAAAATCAAAAGGTGGGGGCGGATCAAATTATTTAGAGTCTGTAGTTTAACAGCGATTGATGAGGAACTCTACAATGTTTGAGTCTGAAAAGAAGCCATAACGTGAAAAAAAAAAAAGAAAGTGAAGCCGCTGCGTTTCTGACAAAGTACTGTTCGCTCTGTGAGGATGAAACTGACACACGCCGTTACGTTTGTGGTCAGTTGATGAAAAAGTCTGTTAAAAAAAAAAAGAAGCGGCAATATGTAAATGTATGGAAGGCAATTAGGGCCAAAAATCAAGTTCTGAAAGGTCAGAGCGGTTTTAAAAAAACGGCCTTATCGATTGATTGGGTTCGACGTCGGTGTGAAAGTCCAGCTGTCTCAACGTGTTTATTTTATTCCCCCGTTCGTGTCGCTCTGAAACGGAGAGCACTAAAAAAAGATTGGGTAATTCAGAATCGAGGGGTTACTCTGGTTTTATAATCACATCTGGTCCCAATGTGGGCTTCGTTATATTTCTCAAAAGAAGAAGAAATTGAAGTGTGGAGTTTGTAGCAAATACTAACGTGTGTAAAGAGAAGCGGGGAAACAGGCGTGTTTTAAACTTTTTTTTTACATCTAAAGTGTGTCGTTCTTCTGCTCCGGTGTTGTGGAGATGGCTCTAACAGGTGGATGTGAAACAGCGCTCTCCTTCATTAAGTGGGCGGGGCTTAGGGGAGGGGGGGCAGGGTGGGGGTGGGGGGTGATTTGAAAAGGGACGGGGCTGATTTTTTGTATGACGGAGAGACAAACATGCTACAACTGAAACTTTTTCTCAAGTGTTTTTTATTCCAATGTCTCTGTATCCTTTAATGTATCTTGATAAGAAAAGAAATAAAGATTTTTGTTTTCTTCGTGGTCAGTCACGGCTCTTAATGGTCTCTTTATTCCAGATTTTTCACCGTAGACGGTAAATAGGACCGGTCTCTCTGTGGCTGTTTTCTCCTCCAGGAACAGACGGGTGACGTTACTCAGGCTTCAAACATTCATATTTACAGTTAATGGGTTGTTCACACATGCACCTCACAGCAGGAGACTACCCCGTCAGGCGGGGGGGTCTCCTGAGGTAAGACGTGATGTAAAGTGAGTGACGAAGTAGCCTACGAAGTCCTATATACGACGCTAAAATTAGAATATGTGTCTTTCTATCAATGCTACGTGTAGTTGAACAGAATGTCAATGTGAACTAAAGAGTGGAGAAGAACATACTGGAGAACAGGAAACATAATGCAGCAGGTTCATTAGAGCACGGAGATGGTAGAGGTGGCGTACATGGGGGCGCAACCAAACTGCTGGGACATCTGCGCCCGTTAGCATTAATTTCTGATGTGACCCCAAAGCAGTCTGGCTGCATACCTTCACTGTGAGGCTCCTCCAACTTTGTCATATTTATTTTTTGTGAATATACATTGAAGAGAATTTCATTGACAACTATAAATTTTATTAATTTTGTTTCTAAATGTTAAATGGAGAGTTTTGAGGTACACACAAATATTTGCAGGTTTGTAGTGACCCTGTGTCTCCTCTGAAGCAGTGTGCTGCTGTCTGCAGAGAGAGGAGTCTCCCTCATGTGAGTTTGCATCTCCTGATTCACGGCCCGTTGCTTTTTCCACAACATCACTGTCTTCATTTACAGAGGCAAAGAGTGCATGCAATGGTGGTTATACTGAGAGCGCCCTCTGCTGGATCAAACTACTTCAGACAGCCTGATAGGATGATAGACCGAATATTTTTAACTTGAACAGCAAGTAAGCCTCCTGACAAAAGGAACAAACCTGGAAACCTGTAGCCCTCTTTGTATTTACAGCTTCTTTTACAGCATTGTCATCAGAGAGTTGATCAAAGATTCAGATCATATAAATTAAAACTTGTTGGTTTGTTCCAGAGTTCAGTGGAGCAGACAGAGAGCAGAGTCTCCTGTACTCAGCTGTCCGTCTCTGAAGAGTGATCAGTCCAAAGATGAACCTGAAAACTTCAGAAATGAACCTGGACCCTGCAGTGTTTCCCCTAGGATGCATGTGTAGCAGCGGTGGTGAAGTAAAACAAGTAATTCACACAAAAAAAAAATTGTACACATGCAAAGCTCACCCTGCCAGAATGTTTTGAGGCCTAAGTATATCATTTGTGTACACTAATGAGCAGTGGATATCCAGTCTCGCTTGCATATGAGTTGTCTTTTTTTTTTTTTTAAATAATAAAAGTGTAATCTTTTTTAAGATATTTTTTTTGGGGGCGTTTTGTGCCGTTATTGTAGAGAAGCTTACGCCCCCGGAGAAACATTTTGACCATAAAAGCCCAAATATGATGACCTCTAGCACATTTCAATAGGAGCAATATGCCACACCTAGCGTTTAAAATGGCTCATAACATTTTTTCAAAAGCATTTCCAAATGTTTCCTTAATGACTAATGATATATAGTGGGGTTGACATTAATTAAGTTAAATTTGCCACTGGTTTTTAAAGTCTGATTCAAAAGTAATTTAACTTTTTCTAATGTATTGAGTTTTTCTCATATTACACATTTTCAATTTTATTTTCATATTTATTTGCTCATGTAAGAGCATAGTTGATATTAACCATTGCTCATCCATTCATACACATTCACACACTGATGGTAGAGGCTGCTGAACCTCTGACCTTCCGGTTGAGAGATGACTGACTCTACCACTGAGCCAAAGCCATCTCTCCCTTCTGAATCTGAAGCTTTGTGAAATATATATCTAGTTGTCTTTATCCGCTTAATGCATTGACTCACAACTTTTATATTTGATATTAGATATATCGGACAATTCCTGTTCACACATGCAGCTCAGCCTGATGAGGTCAGGACATTTTAGGAGAGCAGGGCATATTTTAAAGAGGCTATAAAGAGAAGATTATTATAATAAATGTTACATATGATCAAGTTCCAGGGTCTCATGTTTGCAATGTGTCGCTCTCAGTATAACCACCATTGCATGCACTCTTTGCCTCTGTAAATGAAGACAGTGATGTTGTGGAAAAAGCAACGGGCCGTGAATCAGGAGATGCAAACTCACATGAGGGAGACTCCTCTCTCTGCAGACAGCAGCACACTGCTTCAGAGGAGACACAGGGTCACTACAAACCTGCAAATATTTGTGTGTACCTCAAAACTCTGTGCGCTCTGAAGGCTGCCTCAAGTTCATATAGGCCTACTTGTGTTTCTGGTGAATGATATTAAAAAATAAAATCAGTCCTTTTGGATTGTCAACAGGTTGTTTGGTTTCAGGCTCATGGGCGGTGCTAGGCAGGGGCCAGCAGGGGCCAACAGGGGCCAGTGCCCCTGTAACACTGAGCTTGGCCCCCCCTGTGGCCACCCCTCCAAAAGGAAGAGCCCCCCTAATAACACATACACAGTATTTGACTCACAATCTAGTATTAAATACTGTTACTGAAACAAATATAAATCATGGTATTTTATGTTGTGGTATTTAATGATGTGCGTTATTATTTGGCATAATATTTATATATTTTTTAAAGTGATCATCTTTGTCTATTTTTCACCTGGGTTTAATGTTCCCCTCTGACAAAACAACTGGCCCCCGTTAGGCCCCCTCAGTTAAAGTGGTCTAGAACCGCCACTGTTCAGGCTCATGAAAAAACCCGTGAGTATGTTGTGTGTTCTGCACTTTGTTCTGGTTTGCGGTAATGAAGTGTTGTGATGACGGACGAGGGAGCACAGAGACATAAGGGAGTTTACACACAATGCACAAGTTAACTGGAGGAAGTTCTGGGTTACGACGGGGTATTAGGGTCATCTTTAAGAAAAAAAACCCCTAAAATGTTGAGATTAAACTCGTAAATCAATTTAAATTAGGCTATGTAGATAATTATTCTTAAGCGTTGTCGCCTATCAAAAGAGCAGCCATCCACCTGTATACGTGAAAATGAGGACAGGAGAACCCTTAAAGAGTTGTCTTGCTCCTCCAAGAAGAACTAATAACAAATACTCTACCTCTTTTATCCCTTCAGCTATCAGGCTGTTGAATGCTGAACACCCACTTATTTTTCAGTTTCTATAGAGTAAACCCACTTCTAAATATCATCTGATTCACACCATTGATTTATTAACAATATTTTATAGTATGCTGCAATTTTTTTTCCTTGGATGGTGAAGGGATGAGCCTTTCTACTCTGTCTCTAATTGTCTCTAATCTGTCTTAAAAGCCATTGTTTTTAACAGAGGCCTTTTTTCCTTTGGTGGACAGGCCGCTTAAAAGAAACATTTTGGGGAAAAATTCAGAGTATACCCACTTCTTCAGGCACCACTACACCACTCCCTGTGAGGTCCATTCTTTTTATGTGTCTATTTATTAGATTTATTGTATTTATGAAATTCTAGATTGCTAGCTCTGGCTTTTCACTGGTCGACCTGTCCGTCTGTTGAATTGTTGTTACTGACATGTGAATGTAAGTGGATGCTGCTGTGACTCTGTTTGTTTCCTTTATGATGTCTTCGCTTCTTTCAACGGCTCGATGGCTGTGAAACTGAATTACCCTCCTGGGATAAATAAAGTTGTGTGAATCTGAAAGTCTTTTCTGAGTCAGTGTGGTTGTTTCTTCAGAAAGCCACAGTTAGTTTCCTGCAGTATCTTTTCAGGGTCCTGATATTTAATGACCACGTGATGCTGATGTTCCAAAAACATGTGTAATGGCAATTTTCCAATTTTTTCCTTTGCTCCAATTATTGCCATGAATACACAGGTAGGGGTGAAGTCTTACGCAGATGCAAACAATGATTTTCCAGCCGTTATTAAAGTTGAGTTGAAGGTTTATTGAAGTGACTTGATGGAGATATGAGAACAAAAAACATTTCTAGTGAAGCGTAGCCAGTAGAATGAATGAATTGTAGTTTGTCTGAGTGCTGGTCTGAAACATGAATGCCGGTCTGGTGAGAACTGTCTGTGCTCCCCCTACCTGTGCCTTCCCTTTCCTGTCACCTGTGCTACTATATATACACGCCCCTGTGCATTCACTGTCCCTCGTGGAAAATAATATATTCAGATAAATCTAATTATAAAACATGCCAACGATAAACACAAAATGGCTCCTACAACATGTGTAGCCCAGTTTCATATCTTAAAGCCCCAACACAACTATCGGATATTTGTGTCAAACTGTTTTTTACAGACTACACAAGGAAGTAGCCTATTTCCTTATTTGTGAAACCTTTACCAAAGTAGCCTATAATGTCACAAGACGCTCCACGTTTGTCATTCGAGCAGGCGACTGCTCTTCTGATAAATATAAGATTTGTTTTTCTTTAACAGGTCCTAATCCTCCGTCATACTCAGTCACTGCTGAAATTGAAAGTGAATTTGACTGGAAGCAAATGTACAGATGTGTGTCCACTTAGGGCTTCCGTAGAGATTTTATTTTTTAATGCTTCAAATATTTTGTTGTCAAACTTAAACAACAAACACTCTTTTAAAAGTCAGATATAAAAAAACAGAACTTTAAAAGAGGGATTATCTTTTAGTTAATGAGGTTTGCCTGGCGTGTCCATGATTTGATCGATGTTGTGTTTAATTGATAAATAAATGACCCCCTCATGAGAGTCCAGTTTGATTCAATTTAAAGGTTTCATTGGTGTGAAAGCTTCAGGAATCTTTTTCTGAATTATGAAAACATGAAAAACTAAAAATCAGTGACAGAAATCCCTTCACATGAAAGTTACATGAAGATAAATGTGTCTTGTTCCAACAATAACACTGATCCATATGTTTGATACATACATTTGTCATAGGCTACATATGTTTGATTTTTAACTTCTTGTTATCTTTAATAACTATATTCCTGTTTCCTGTTTTCTTGAGCTGTTGTAATGAAAAAAAATTCCCCATGGGGGTTCAATAAAGTTCATCTTTATCTTATCTTTCTTCTCTTCTGTTGTTTCCATTAAGAAGAATAAAATGTGCTCAGTAAATAAAACATGAAACAGTCCGGACTTCCTGCTCTCAAACATCTCATATCTGTGTGTTTGTGCTCAGACGGTTTTTAATTACGTTTGTTTAATGCTCAGCCTGAGGTGTAAATGTCCACACACCTTTAATGAGCAGAGCAGCTCTCCTTTAAGGATGTGGATTGAGCCCCGCGGAGGAGAAACATCCGCGCGCCGACAGAAAGTAGTCCTTCACGTTTTAATGACTTAACTCAACGACAGAGGGTGATTATAAAAACATAGTGACAGCCTACAACACTTTATTTAGTCTAATGCAAATACCTGTACGCTGTCGCCGCCGCACCTGGAGCTGATTGGTGGTTGTGGACATGCCTGTGACGTTGCTCTCGCGCACACCTGAGGCTCGTTTGAAGAGGAGGGCGCGAGGATTAAAAGACAAAGTGATTCAGTGTGTGTGTGTGTCTGTGTGTTTGTGTGATTCCAGCAGGTCAGCGGATCCATAACCATCAAACCGTCTCACCAGTCCACAGGTAAACTCCTGAGCCGTGCGGTTCACCTCCACGATCATCTCTAACGACCACCACACCTGTGTGCAGACATGCTGGAGGTGAGTCTCTACTTCAAACTGTCCTTCTCTCTAAGCTTTCCTTACAAAAATACAACTTTAGAGGTCGTCACATGTTCTTTAAAGGTCGATTAACTTCAATTTGTTTAAAGACTAAATGATTTAATTAACATTAAAATCTCACCACGCTGTAAGGCCCAGTCTCTTTCACTGGCGTGGTGTTGCTCAGAGGCCTCTGTGCATTCAGTGTGGAAACAGTTTGTGGAT